>NC_056461.1:35415107-35710107 GCF_018296145.1 Oncorhynchus tshawytscha | reverse complement strand
TTAAATCATGGTGTACCTGACACCTGTTTGATTGGTGCCTGTCTGATTGGACTAATCCATTGTGAATGCTGTGGGGCTGGCACATTAGTGATGTGATCCATTAGTCTAAGACATGCTACTGAAATTGTATATAGTTATATTATGTAAGAACGGTGCAACAAATAAAAATGATATTATTCTATAACAAATGCGCTTTCTCCCGCATTGGATAGTGGTAGCTGTCCACGGTTCTGAAACAATTGCGCTGTTGAATTGGCACCTTCCTAGACCATGCTGCTATGTGCATAATAGCTAAGTAAACAAGCATATTGGTGTTGAGAACCATGTGGGGGAGGCACCAACAAAGAGTTAGGAGACGAGAAAACAGCCCTTCCATTAATTGTATAAGAACAGTGAGGAGAGGAAACCAACTTGTCTATAATCAATACCCTAAAATGTTATGTGCCTTATATATACAGTGCATTCAGAAAGTATTCAGACCTAGACTTTTTCCACATTTTGTTACATTACAGCCTTATTCTAAAATGGATTGAATTGTTCCTCACAATACCCCATAATGACAAAGAAAAAAATCAAGTTTATGCATTTTTTCTAAAATATTTAAAATTAAATATCACATAAGTATTGAGACCCTTTACTCAGTACTTTGTTGAAGCACCTTTGACAGCGATTACAGCCTCGAGTCTCATTGGGTACGACGCTACAAGCTTGGCACACATGTATTTGGGGAGTTTCTCCCATTCTTCTCTGCAGATCCTCTCAAGCTCTCCACAGAGTAATACTAGAGCTCTGTCAGAGTGACCATCAGGTTCTTGGTCACCTCCCTGACCAAGGCCTTTCTCCCCCGATGGCCCAGTTTGGAGGCCACTGTGTTCTTGGGGACCTTCAATGCTGCAGAAATGTTTTGGTACCCTTCCCCAGTTCTGTGCCGCAACACAATCTTGTCTCAGAGCTCTACGCACAACTCCTTCGACCTCATGGCTTGGTTTTTGCTCTGACATGCACTGTCAACTGTGGGACCTTATAGACAGGTGTGATCCTTTCCAAATCATGTACAATCATTTGAATTTACCACAGGTGGACTCCAATCAAGTTGTAGAAACATCAAGGACGATCAATGGAAACAGAATGCACCGGCGCTCAATTTCGAGTCTCATAGCATAGGGTCTGAATACATATGGAAATGTGTGTTTTATATTAATACATTTGCAAAAATTTCCAAAAACCTGTTTTTGCTTAGTCATTATGTGGTGGTGTGTGGATTGATGAAAAAAAAAACATTTAAAGCCTGTTTGAGTGTTTGTTTAATAACCTACTGATTCCGTGAGCACAAAGCCTCACAACACGTCGTATAAACAATTTTACAAATTTGTCTGTTATTATTAGTCATCAATCGTTATAATAAGTAATGTCATTATCATTAGCAGGCTTAGTATAGCCACCTTGTATAATCACCATTGAGCTGTAGAGCGCATCCTGTTTAGTTTTAATACTGTAACTTAGGCCTATATTTAAATACTTATATAGGCTACTGTATCAATTATTTGTTAATGTCATCACACAGCATACGAGTCAGTTTCAAATGCAATCAAGCATTTTAGTTGAAAAAAATAAACCATTAAATAATTAACGTAAACAATAAATAGGCCTAAACCGTTTCACTTCAGAAATTGAATTCACAAATGAATGCAACTTTTTTCTGTAATATAGGATTTACAAAACCAAACAAATTCTGGTATGCTTATAACTTTAGTGTTTACAATGTTCAGAAAAATTATAGTAAATCTATCAGCACCTGTTTGGCATGCAGCGCATGCTCCTGGCCTTTTTTTAATCTCCGGTATTTTCCACAACTAGTCAAATTTATTCCACACATCTGAATTCCCTTGTTTATATAGTTTAGTTGATCCTGTTTTTCCCATTCACATTATCAACACATTTGATCTCATTTATGCCTATAAATTCAGATGACAAGTAAATTACTGGAACTGAGCTTTGATGCAAACCTACATCCTCCGACATCTTACAAGACAATAGATGAGGAGCTGTATCTGAGCTGTCCAGCTCCTCTAGAAATAGACTGACTATTGTTTTTGGAGACCCTCCAAATCAAAGGCACAAAACCATATGCTACACTCAATACAACGAGCACACCCACACTTTCTGTCCACTCTGTTATAAAACTATTTAGAGGAAGAGCTCAACAAAATCACTTGTGGAAATGTTGGGCAACTACCTAGGCCTTAACACCAGATAACAATAAAACACATGACTCCTGCATGATTATTTGAACACCATGTACTTGAAGTAGCTTTCATTTTTCACCCACCCTCAGAGGCAGTCAGTACATTTAGTTGGCAATCTAGACATTTACTAGACGAGACAGACTTATCTATCAGCTGTCAGGCAATTCAAATGTAGTAGAGTCGTGTGACGGGCCTTCAGTGGAGTGATATAGTGAACCTGTACATGAGTTAATTTTCTTAGAAATGAGAGTAATGGCAAAAAGCAGAGCATACTGGAAAAAGTGATTTTCGCTTTCCTCTCCCTTCAATGTGACAGAGTGGCAGGAATTCCCTTATTGTGGCAGAGGTCTTATCTTTCTAACCCCTTACCTCATCTGATCATGGGAAAAGTTTCCTCAGTGTATCTGGATGCGTGTGCAGAACTCCTGACTAAACCACTCCATGTCGCTCACACAGCCACCATCACCCAATCCTAAAACATACTTGCCGGTTACAGTCATAAAATTAAATAACATAAAAAATGTAAAAAACACTAACCCCTCAATTGCAACCCTCCACATATCACTCAGCCAGAGGCAGCCCTTATCGTCACGACACACCCACCCTTCCTGGATGTTTCCCTTAGATTTTCCCCAGACCCATCTATGTTGGGTATCTTCCTCAGAGCCGCCGCTCCCTCAATTTTTTTCCCACATCTACTCTCATCCCGAATTCCTGGAGTTCCCTTGGCTCGGTTGCCAACGAACATGGTCTGTGTGTAAGCTGCAAACTCAAAAACAGAAAGGGGGCTCTGGGAGGCATTGACAGCAGCAGCATACACCACCCTGACAGGTTCATCATGCATCTGGAGTACTGTTAAGGGGTTTAGGGGTTGAGAGATGCAGCAGAGAGGGGCCGGCTAGAACAGCAAGGTTATGGATGACAGTGCTGTGCATGATTGCCAAGAGAGAAAGGAAACATTACGAGTCAGAATGTGCTGCCTATTGTTTGAAGGAGAAACGGCTGATTCAGTACCCGAGTTCTTTCTGCCAAGGCAAAGCTGAAGTAAGGGACTGACTGGCCTTTCTGCTCAGAAAGCCTGACCAGTCTACAGACACAGAAAGAGTTTAAGAACCCCTGGACTAAAATAGTGAATTAACGAGCCAAATGTTTCAGGACAGGGGGTGACAGTCGCATAGAGCCAAGTATAAACTCAGCTGGTAAGTACCGCTATTGTAGCTTTTTATCAGCGCTTCCCCAGGAGAGCCTCACCCCTCCTTCTTACTGTTATAACCCCAGTCCCCACTCCATCCACATGACGACATTCAATACAGAGGATCCCATTCCTCAAGTGGCAGGCTAGTGTCAACTTGGGTCACACCCAAGGGAAAAGCACAACTTATTGAAAATAGAGGTGTTCTGAACACAGTGCTAAAAACACTGACATGTGAAATGACACATCCACCTCAACTTTCAAAGGCAATTTTAAGTGGGGGGTTGTACAGTCTTTCTGTTCTCACAGTTCAAAATCCATAACTGTGTGTGAGTATTATAAAATATTTTTTACACAAAGCAAAAGACAAGCCTACATGTCAAAAACAGCATCTGCTTTTCAACTGCCACCCAAAATGTTATTTTCCATATGCACTACTGGAATGCAGGATAAAGTGATGCACACAGTGCAGGTAGTCACAAAATGTAGCTACAGTAGCACAGCCTAATGTGTAACCTAACTAATATATTTAATTATGTGAGAAAATGGAGGTGGGTCTTATTCTGTTGACATGATGATCAATGCTTGACAACCCTTCGACAGAAAAATATTCTCATCATGTAGACTAGCCTACCCACTGTATCTGCAAGCTATTGGCTAGAGCACAAGTGCCAAGGCCAGTCCACAGTAGGCACATTTGCCATTTAACGCAACGGTTTGTGACAAAACTATCGATAGAGGGGAGTCAAGTGCAAGTGTTGGTTCAGGGACGTGATTTATTTTATTATCGTTTGTGGAAACGCACCACTGGTGGGAAAATACAAATGTTCTATATGTGGATTTTTTAATAATCACCTGAAAATCTGTCACCAAATGGATGGAAACCTAGCTATAAACCATTTGAGTTGACATATTTTTTATGTTGAATAAATGAATGCGAAAAGGTGTATTTCCTAATCTAGACGTACTCCATAAATTAGCGCACACTACAAGTAGTATGACACCAAGATGTTGTCTGTATCATATACGGTTCACATATGATAAAGGTGTTGTATTCAGCGTATGTGACAAATACAATTTGAATGTATAGGTCTAAAAAGGGCCACTTCCATCATGATTTCCTCAAAAATGGTTTGTGATACAAATGTTAAAATGCATGTCAAACATAGAAACCTCATGGGAGGAACTGTGATGACTGTTGGAACAATCCGAGATTTCAAACATATTTTCCGCTCCCACTGGCATGGAATCGCCATAGACTGTTGCAAGTGTAATGATTCACAGAGCAATGGTCATGATTTGGCATAGTTTTAGTAAAGCAAAAAGGTCCATACCACTGACAATCCACTAAAGATTATGAGTATGTTTCTGACATCAGTTATACATTAAATAAAACAATGGTTGGTCAGGATACAACATTGTAGAATTGGTGTGTAAATTACAAATTTATAATGCCTTTTTAATGACTTGTTGCAGTTTCCCAGGAGGATAAATTACATATTTATTGGCTATTAACATGTCTTATCATGCCTTTTTTTCACTGATACAGGTCCGGTCTTTGTAATTTAACCAGTTTGATGCTGAAGTGATAAAATAATGTCCCAAATTGGGATTAGTAAAGTACTACTCTACCCTGTCTGTCCAGGTATTCTGTATGAATGTGGAAATCAATGTAACAATGAAAGCAGCACCAGTTAATAATTGATCAAACCCGACAGCCGCTTCCGCAGCTTGTACCAGGACAGAGGCTGTGTCAATGGGTCCTCTGAGCGGAGACATTCTGCAATACAATTAACATACTTACGTACAGTACATACAGTGTAATTAATAGGTCACACATTTTCTCTCAGAGTAAGGGTAATAGTCTAGCTACTATCAGAGTTGACTCTCATTTCTTACATAAGTTATGACATCTCTTGCATTCATGTACAGAAGTTGATTGCAAGTTGATGTCAAAACAGGATGGACCTATTGACCACACCCCATTTCACTTTTTAAGAGATGACCTTAATAAGATTTGCCATACTCCCATGACAGCTCTGTGTGGGAGCATTATGAAAGCATAGGGGGGGGGGTATTTTGTTCAGGTAGTAAACTTGTTAACTTGATCAGTCTCAGTCAAAGGACATGGGCTGAGCAGAGGTGGCTCTTCAACGTTCAACACAAACACACAGCCACTCCCCTGCATACTGTCACACACTGAACCGAGGATAAGAATGAATAAAATACAAAATATGAATATATGGAGTGAAAAAGAAAGTTGCATGTTTATCCGATGATCCTCGGGCAAATATGAGAATCAATAGAGAAGAGCTAGCTAACGTTAGCTGTCCACCAACAGTGCTAGCTCAGGCCATCTTTTTAATTCACTGGCTGGGGGATTCATAAAATATTCCAAGTTAGCTGTCCAAATAAACTATTATTTCGCTAAGTAGTTACACTGGACTGGGACTCACCTGTTAAGAAAAGCATTGCCAAAAGCGTTGAGTTTTCTGAAGGGTTTCTTGGGGTCAACTACTAGTGCGTTGCCTGGGATCAGCCCCTCCTGCTCTCCATGCATGACCGCTATGAAGGAGTCGGTGGTCGGTTCGGGCCCTATCCGCATGCCGGGGAAATCTTGCTCCATTAGATGCCGGATAAAGGTGGTTTTACCTGTAGAGTATTGGCCAACCAAGAGCACCATAGGCTTGTTGTCAAAGTCGGCATCTTCCAAAGCGGGTGAATGGAAATCGTGGAAGCGGTAGGTGTCTTCCAATGGAAAGAGTTTGGTCCTGTACAGTTTTTTCAGCCCTTCAGAGACATTTTGGAATAGTTCTGGGTCCTTCTTGCCATCCCTTTTAAACATGGTGCCCAAATTCGAAAATATTGCAGATGTACTTGTTATCTCAATGCAACGGTAGATGTTCAATAAGGTAGTTGTTGATATCGCTGGATAACGGTTCTGTGTCTCTCCCCGATGAGGTAGAACGTTTGAATTAGTAAATTTACTTGCCAGCCAGCCGGTTAGCTTTCTACGTGTCTTAAATAGATAGCTAGCTCAGTTTCTCCTCTTCACTCAGAAGAATGTGTTAACGGTCTGAGGGGTTCGGCTAGCTACCACAGTTTGTGCAAATTAACAGACGGTTTAACAGTTCGAAGCTATTTAGTTTTACAATAGATTAATGAAGCTATCAAACACGTTTGCTCTAACTCTGGAACTCAAACCGCAAGGCTAGCAGCAGACCAAGAAACCGTCTCTTGTCAGACAACCGTGCTTCTCCAGTCAGGTCTCAAGCCCTCCCTAGGTGGAACGTCAGAAAGCGTGTAACAGTGAGGGGATTCGATTAATATTGCCATGGTAGGCGTGTTTTGCACAGGGTGAAAGTTGATTGCATTCGTTTTGGAAAAGGGCTAACCCTCGGGCGTGAGCCAGGTGCCCCGTTCAAAGCCCACGGCGAAGTCGGCTCAAAACAAAAGTGATGTCATTATGCACGATGAGTATAATGAGTAGAATTCTGTGTTTTAACATGCAAACGTGATTGCTTTTGAATAAAACGCTTTATCTGCCTTCCCAATGAAAACTAGTTTTAAAATTCAAGCATATATTTTATGTAAAAGAGATGTATATTTCTGGCCAATGCACCATGCTGCCTCGTTGACAACATGGCCGAGCGGTGCAGATTACTGTTAGATTTGATAAGGACACTCCTCCCTCACCACTTTTGCCCGGTCACCTCACTGGCCATAGACCGGTGTCTTGCGGCTCAGCATAATTGAATCGATTCAGCATGGCGCCTGTATAGCAGTGTAAAAGGCAAAGCGAAGGGTATAATTTTGCCCAAAACCTGTCTTCTCCAGCAGTTGGCGTTTTTTCCCACTCACCTAGCGATGAGTTTTTGTATGGAGGTCAACGAGAGTGTCGAATTTGGTTAACGAAAATGGAATGGCTTATTTGCAACGTGTGGTTTATTTGATCGAATAGAAGTTATAAGTAGGACTGATATAAGTAGCACGGACACGTGACATCCCGGCAACTTTCTAAAAAAAAAAAACGTTATATCGTGGCGCGGTGGTCTAAGGCACTGCATCTCTGTGCTAGAGGTGTCATTACAGACCCTGGTTCGATCCTGGTATCACAACTGGCCATGATTGGGAGTCCCAACGGGCAGTGCACAATTGGCCCAGCTTGGTTAGGGTTTGGCCAGGGTAGGCTGTCATTGTAGATAAGAATTTGTTCTTAACTGACTTGCCTAGTTAAATACATGTTCAAAATAAATGTCAGAGTGTATCTGCCCTCTCATTGGCTAGAATCTTGCTTCCTCCCAATGCCTTCCATTTTTGAAGATATTTATTTTCATCCTTAGAGCGGCCACTATAGCATTTGATCAATATGATGGATCATCTGTGATAGGGCTCACCAGTCCTAAAAAACACAAATTAGTTATCTCTGGTTTGTTCATCCATTCCTATGGGAAAAATCTCAAAACCATTACTGACACCCCTCTCGACCCACTGCAGTTTGCCTACAGAACTAACAGGTCTGTGGAGGACACTATCAGCATGGGCCTACACTACATTCTCAAACACCTCAATAACCCAAAGATGTATGCAAGGATATTGTTTGTGGACTTTAGCTCTGCATTTACAGTTTTTTCTGAATGCTTAAACACTAACAGTGATTCTTGAAGCACTATCTCTGAAACCATTAATACTTGTAGCCAATGCATTTACCAAGTGTGCCAAACTGAATGCACGTTCTCTGCTTTACACTCAGTTTGCAATTTAATAACACACTTCTAGCAAAACTGTAAACATTGGTCTCTACATTGCTACACTATTTCGCCAATTGCCATCCCACATTGACAGGTGAAAACACTTTCAGATAATGAGTTAACTTACAAATCAGAGCTTGAGCACTATAAATAGGTAACAGGTAAACATTTGGTTTGGACAACAATGGAGGCCAATATTGGCCAGAGAGTAAGAGGGGTGAGAACTAGAGGAGGACAAGGATGAGGAGGTGAAGAAGTAAGAGGAGGAAGAGGTGAAGTGGGAGAAGGAGAGGACGGGGAAGAGGAAGGGGTGTCAGGAACACAATAACTGATGAAATCCGAGCGACTGTGGTTGACCATGTTGTCAACCAAGGGATGAGCATGAGGGAGGCTGGGCAACGGGTTTAACCAAATCTGAGCCGCTATAAGGAGAAGATGGGGAAGGGGAGTCAGGAACACAATAACTGATGAAATCTGAGTGACTGTGGTTGACCATGTTTTCAACCATGGGATGAACATGAGGGAGGCTGGGCAATGGGTTCAACCAAATCTGAGCCCCTATGCTGTTGTAGGTATCATCCGGATATTTCGAAATGAGTAAGTTACTGTTAGTGCTGTAGTCTTACTGGTACAGTAATATGTACTGTACTTTCATAATGAGAAGGATCTATCAATAAAACCATTCAAATGTTTTTAATTAACTGCAAGAAAACCAGTATCTGGTGGAATAGGTTGACTGTTCAACCCAGAGCAGGAGACCCACATTTTAAATATGGTCTTTGCAAATAACTGCATCAGACTCAGAGAACTGCAGGACCACATAATGGCAGATAACACCATATTCCAAAACGTCAACAGAGTGAGTCTCTATGCACTGTCTCGTCTACTGAAACTCAATAGAATTAGGATGAAGCAGCTGTACTGTACAGAGTTCCTTTCGAAAGAAACTCAGACCGTGTAAAACAACTGAGATATGAATATGTGCAGGTAAGTTATACTATCCTACCATTGGTGCTGGCTCTGGAAGTGTATGGTGCTACATCATATTGACTGATCCCTGTCTTTTCGTACTGTGCTACATTGTTTTGTCTTGTCTCTTTCAGAGAGACATGGAGCTAGAAGCAGATGCAGTGCATCATTAGCTAATATATGTGGACGAGGCAGGTTTCAACCTTGCAAAAACAAGGGGCCATTATCATCGGACACCGTGCCATCATCAACGTCCCGGGACAATGTGGTAGCAACATAACAATTGGTCCGCAATTGGTTCACAGGTCACTTTTCATCGCACTCAATCTCCCCCATAATCTCCGTTCTTGAATCCTATTGAAGAATTCTTCTCTGCATGGCGTTGGAAGGTGTATGATCGCCAGCCCCATCAACGCATACCCCTTCTACAGGCAATGGAGGAGGCTTGTGGAGACATCGATCAGGGGTCATGTCAGGCCTGGATACGACCAGACCCACAAAGAAGGCGAGATGTAGCCTCATTTTTTTCTGTTCTTTTTTTTTCTAGCACAAATGTTTTTGTTTTCTCCTACTGCGCTTTTGTTGTTTGAGGAGTGTTGGAACATTTTTTTTTAACTTAAAAAAAAAACTTTTCCCCCTTATTTGTGTTGATAGTGTGTTATGTTCGGAATACACAACAATAGTTTTGTGTGCTTATTCAAATTATGGTTTGTGTGGATTGTATTGACACAAAAACAAAAACTTTTTAAAGTTTGAAGAGTTTTGCAAGAATTGTTTGCTTTTGCAAGAGATGTATACTGTTTTGCTGGTTTAGTGAAAGGGTTTGTGGTTAGTGTGTAGAGTTTTGCAAAAATAGCCTATAGTTTCAAAGATAGTGCCTAAGCAATCAGAAAAAAACTGTCATACCATCATCCCAGAATTGCTACAAAACAAATTCTCCCAGCTGAACGTGTCCAGCTCCATCTGTCAGTGGATCAGACTTCCTGTCCAACAGGACACAACACGTGAAGCTGGGAAAAGACCTTTCGTACTCTTTATCCCTCAGCACCAATGCACCACAGGGATGCGTGCTCTCACCTCTACGATACTCACTCAGCGCCAATGATTCCACCTCCAACAACGCATCGGTCAAACTACTGAAGTTTGCAGATGACACTACTCTGGCCGGTCTCATCACCGACAGCGATGAGTCCTTGTAACCTAGAGAGGTCTACCAGTTAGTGGCCTGGTGCAGTTACAATAACCTGGAACTTAAAACAGAAAAAAACAGTGGCCCCAACTGGTCGATACACAAACACTCCCTAGATAAATGTGTATGTACTTTTTGTAACAATGGTTCTATTGAAACTGAAATTCATGCCTTGTTTTACTGTGGGTTATACAACAAAATTAGGGAAGTTATTTTTTGTCAGCTGTCAAGCCAAAATAAAGATTTTAATAGTAACAATAATGTAAATGCCTGTGCCAAAGCCTGCCATTTTGTCCTCCAACAGAGACGTTTCTTTATAAGTGCCTAATTGTTCTTTATGCATACTGGTTGAAAAACAGATTTAATGACTCCAACCTAACTGTATGTAAACTGCCGACTTCAACTGTACATCCAGGTACTCTCCGCAGGTTCTGGAGTTATAGGCAAACTCATGGAAAACAGAAATATATATATAATATGGGGCAGTACTCAGTGCCATCACTTCCTGAAACAGGAGGTAAAAAATGTATAACATAGTTTCACAATATTAACATTCAATGTATCAAAATATATGATCATACACAGGGAACGTGATCAATATTTACAGTAATATACATACACATACAATATTTACAGTAATATACATACACATACAATATTTTCAGTAATATACATACACATACAATATTTACAGTAATATACATACACATACAATATATACAGTAATATACATACACATACAATATTTACAGTAATATACATACACATACAATATTTACAGTAATATACATACACATACAATATTCAATTAGGATTTAAAAAACACAATTTAGAAATATTGAAACTATAAAAATGGTTTCAAGTCAAACTCCTCGTCTCCAAGAGGAGACAGTGTGTTGAGCCTGTGGATCCAGAAAGATTCCCTTTGAAGAAGTTTCCTCTCAATGTCCCCACCCCTGTGTGACATCTTGACCATTTCTATTCCAATGTATCTCGGAGAACTAATAGGATGTCCAGCTTGTACAAAATAAGCAGCAACCAGATTTGTTTTCTCACCTGTCCGTATATTGCTGCAGTGCTCACTGATCTGTGTCTTAAGGCTTCTATGGGTTTTCAGACCACAAGAACAGACCACAAGGACAATTCAACATGTAAATAACATTCGTGGACATAGGGGTAACGTTAGGAATTTTATGAATAATGACTAAACAATATCTACATTTTAAATAGAACTATAACTAATCAAACTCTACTCTGTTTTATTATATCTGATTAATAATATTAATTCATAAGGAAGGGATTGTGGAGCATGAAACAGGGGGTAATTAAATAAAATAAATACCATTCCAACCAGGTTGGAGAGGACTGGAATTGTGGGTTTTTAAGCAAGCAAAAGGGGTCGTTAACCTATGGTTGAACCGACTCAACTTAGCTCTGGGATGTTTAGATAAGGCAGTGAGTGTTTTCCTAGGTTTTCCATTAGCTGGAACTGTCTGCTGAATGGTGATGGATGAAGACTTCAGAAGTTTAATCTCAATTTAACTGTGTGTCTGGAGTGAGAGAGAGAAGGGGTGGGAATAAACTTTTGAACTGTTGGGAGAAAGGACGTTTTATAACCTATGATGTCATATTTTGTATATAAACTGTTGTTCGTGGTTACATGGCAGCGCGCTCCGAGAATAAATACTATTATAAATACTATCTAATTTTGATAAGACTGGTCTCTGTTTATTTTATGCAAATAGGAATCTTACAAATTCTTATGAAATAGACTGAGTGATTTAATTAATTTACAATTATAGGAATTATGAAATTCCAGTGACAGGTAATCAGGCCCATGATCTGTGAGGGGTTGGGTAAATTAGTTGCATTTGTACGCAAAGCTGCATTGAGCACATTGGCCACATTTGTAATTACCCTCCTTAATTACCCTCCCTCTGGTGGGTAATTAGATTTAACCACAATATCTCTCACGTTTGGGGTCTTCTAAAAACCATACGTGGGGGATATTTAAAAATGGGTTTCAATTGTGGGTCAGTATCAATAATGTACTAGTGCTTCCGGATAATGTCCTTAAATGCCTTCCCCAATGGTGAGTATTGGGTGAAGCATGATGGTACATGTTCTGCTTTTTCTTTGACTTTTGGTTGAAGGCTTTCCAACTGTGTCAGTCCTTCAAAATGATCATTGGCATGTTTAACGCAATTGTCTTTGTACCCCGTGTCATGACGTTGCCCTCTTTGGGTATAGCAAGCCCCATCCCCCTCTCCCTGCCTCCCCCTTGCTTCCTTCAACTAGGCTGCTGTAGTCAGAGAGAGGTCGTAAATTCCTGAGAAGACCCTGCCACATGACCACATAGTATAAGAGGCAGAGTAAATTTTCATAGAGCACAAAGGAATTTCTTCCACCTCACAGAACTTGAGGTACGTATACATTCAAATTGGTTGTGTGTGTGTTCCCATTTGAAGAGGCTACAGAGCGCCTCCGGTAGTGGTCTTTAGCGTCAGAGCAATGAGTGATAAATTCCAGATTTAGTCCGTTAGGCCAAACGGTACTACTTCTGTCAGTCAATATTAATTCATAGAGCCAGTAAGGTTCGGAATTAGAAGATAGAACTTCGGGGTTCGAGCCAAAGTATTTAGCTGCCTACCGCACTACACCAGTGTGGACAGACTACAGGCATATCCGTATTATGTACCGTGTCGCTCCGGTCAACATAACGCTAGCAAAGTATGCCGAATGGTTTAATGTGAGACTTCACTAGTAAACCCACCCTTTCCATGGTAAAAAGGGACCCTATTTGGTGGTTAGAACGTAATTTAGCTGGCACGAGAGGCTAAGCTAACAGAGAGGGAACATTTTTCACTTCCTGTGTTCTGTTTAAATTCCTCCGCCTTGCGCGACGGAAGTCCCGCCCTTTGTGCATCTGTTTGATTTCATCATTCTGCATCACTGGTGGTGAAGAATCGCAAGTACATCTCTTAAAAGAAGTGCTGGAAATCCAAACGTGGATCACGTTAAAATAATCCAGCAATCTCAATTGCTTGGGTCTCATTCAATTTATTTATTTAAATTGTTGGACATACCTTTCTAGGTTCTTCCAATTAAATGAGACACCTTAAACTTTGAAATAGTAACCTAGATGAACCAACTTTCCAGGTGAATTTAAAGTTTAATTCCCAGATTTCCTATTCAGGTTTGATTATTCATTAAATTTGATCAATCAGTAAAATCTGCTTCTGCAAAGCACAATCAATCAGTCCCGCCTCCAGCGGGAATCCCATATGGCTTTGGCCTGAGGGGAAAGTGTACCATAGTGGTAAATGTACCTAACATTATCTGTATGATAATCCAGCAATCTTAATTGCTTGGGTATTATCGTCTCATTGATTAATTAATTTAAATTGTCGAACATACTAGGTTCTTCCAGTTAAAATGAGACACTTTAAGCTTTGCAATAATAACCTAGATGAACCAACTTCCCAGGTTAATTTACAGTTTAATTCCCAGATAGCCTATACAGGTATGATTAATCATTATCATTGATTAATTCAATTTGCTTTTGCAAATTCATTCACGTCCAAATTCCACAGTACTGTCCAGTACTGATGGTACATTAACGTCTATAAATAGATTAAAATCGTCTTTGCAGCTCCCAACATATTCCAAAAACCAAACTTTGGAAAATTAGGAAAAACTATTTTTCCTTTCAAATGTTCTAATAATGAGCAAGCTATCAGAGGGGGTAGTCCCCACTAGCCCGCTAATTAGTGAACCTCCACCCGCAAATGGATTGACCTCAGCAGCGATACCAACCCTAATTATGCCATTAGTGGAAAAGCAGACAACAACGCTTTCCAAAATCAACCATCGGGCGCAGGCCTCATAAAGGTTCTCTCCAGTCTAGCCCTGATGTCTTGCCACCCGAGATTGGCATCTGTCCAATACCGCAGTGCACAGCTGAAGCACGAGCAGGCAATGGTAGACATAAAGGGACAGGTGGAGAGAACCGGGAAACCAATGCAGACCACAGACAATCAGTTAATGAACACAATGACAAAGTTGAATGACAAATCAACAGAACTCATTGAAGTCGCTGACCAAATGAATGATGAGAGAACTCAGGTGATGAAGATGGAAATATTGATTTCTAAGCAAGCGGAGGAAATCTCAACACTAAATCTCTCGCTCCGTACTCAAGACCTCTATCTGCAAACCATGACAGATAAGTTTGAGATCGAAAGGAGCAAGTGTGACACTCACGTGTCCAAAATCAGTACTCTAAGCGCTCAAGTGGACTCTGCAATGCAGCAGAATACCACCCTTAGGTACCATCTGGAGGAAGTCCAGAATGGTCACGCTCTACCTTGCCTCCCTCATGTGTCCCTCAGTCTTCTCCTCTTGGCCGTTCGGCACTGAGTAATATTGCACCTCTTGGCCAACAACAACAACAAGGCTTGGCTTCTCCTCTTTGCCTTTCGGCCCCAATCTTTCCACAGGATGAAGCCAACCCTGTCCGCCCGCTTGGCTAGGAATACCTTGACAAACTCATCAAGAATTTCCCTACCTTTGACCCCGTTCCAGGTCAGCCAAACGATACTGAGACGTTCCTAGCTGACATAGAGGACGCGTTGGATGGCTACCCGAACGCTACGGGTTGTGACAGGGTTTACCTGTTGAAGAAAACATCGAATAGACACTTGACAAGGTTCATTCGTCTACAACAGCAACACGTGCTAAATGACTATGCTAAACTTGCCACAGCTTTGAAATTAGAATTCAGTGGTTCTGCGACTCGCAAACACGATAGCTCACTGGCTAACACCGTCAAACAACCTCGGAACGAACACCCACAAGCTTACTATCATCGGCTTCGTTCAGCTTACTTTGGCCTACTCACTGAAACAGGCATGGAAGACCTGTTACCTTTTAAACAAATGTTCCTGTCGAACATGTATCCTACCTTCATTACCTATTTGGGCCCTGCCACCCACGTTGGCTTGCCTATCTTACAACTCAGAGAGCTTGCAAGCACAGCTTTTGAGGCATCAAAAGTTCACAACGCTAAGAGCCCTGACCACTTGGTTTTGAAGTTTGACCAGGAGCACTCACTCCAGTCAGAGGGTGCATTATCAGGTATTGGAGCGTTGAGAGATGACGCACAACAACAGTTTCTACCATGAAACCATGATTCCAATAACCTCAGCAGTCGAAATAACTGTAAAGTACGTCGCCATCAACATGACTACCACTACAATCGACCTGTTCACTACGTTCCTGCACCCAACCCACACCAAGTGTCAGAGCACAAGGGTAACAAAGGGTTGAAGGACGATCAAAATGTAGACCAATGTTCTCCAGAAGTTCCACTATGGGATGAACTAAAGCGAGAACAATTTGAGAAAAGGGTAAAAGATCAGTCACAAGGACTAGACGAGGAATTACCGGACACCAGGTCCGCAGGAATTAACACCCATAGCAAGGACGTTAAAGTTAAAATTTCTCCCGCTCTCATTCAAGACCCTATCCAGGGCTCGCTTGATCAAGAAACAAGCCCCCGGGCTTTGTCTATAGACTCTGATACAAAGGTTGCAAAGAAAAAGGTCAAACGCTTCATTAAAGCCAAGCCCACTCAAAATCGGAAAAGTCAATCTGCTTCCACCTTGAACAGAAATGGCACATCACATCGTTGCAAACAACCACTCCACTTTGTGGTGAATATGTCCACTAACCACGAATCTAAACAGCCATACCTGGAAACAGTCCTGGAGGACTGCTTAACTTGTCATGCGCTAATTGATTCGGGTGAGACAATATCACTCATCTCTCAAACATTGTTTGATGGACCTCAAAAGGGCTTTGAAGCCAACTAAACGTTGATTAAAAGTGGAACGATGCGACACTACACTTCGAGGGGTCACTCAGACTACCTCGTCTCTCACATTGAGAGTCATGCTGAAACTACACTTCAAGGATGTATTGCTTGTTCACCCTGTGTATGTTACCAGCCTCAAAACTGTAACCCTGCTACTTGGAGCAGACTTGATGGATCGGTTACTCCCATTGATGGATTGGAAAACCAACCATTTATGGTCACAGGCCACAGTGCCTTCTACACTGACCACACTGTCTTCCCCTAACGCTAGCTGCAACGCAGTCATTCACAAGGGGTATCTGTCGAAGGCAGCCCTTTGGAAAAATATGTTTAGAAACCTCTTTGGGCAGAATCCGATCCAAGGAGATATTACGATATCTCGACACATTCCATCAGCCAACTTGATTACCATTCTTTTCATGATTTAGAGCCAGCTGTCTCTGTGAATACGCAACTTCCCTCCTCCTTGCAGTCGTGCAATACGGTAGTTGAGATGAACTCCTCTTGCCCTTCGGACACTTCCGCAAACACTGCGGCCATCTCAGCAAGAAAAACATTGATGCGCAGAGTATACTCTGCTTCCGATGATTCACCTTCCGCTTTGTTGGGGACACTAATGGCATCAGTCCAGCAACTGATCCGATGACTCCCACTGGTGAAACACTTTGCGATATCACAGACAGATATCCTCGTCTCAGTTCGCAGGTACTGAAGAGGTTGCCACACGCGGACGCAGTGGTGACTGACATGCCTCGACAGCCACTTAGCGTTTTGAAGCACAAACACCAGGAGATTTGGTTGAAAGGTTACAGCCATTCTCATAACGCGGCCGCTGACAACTCGTACATAGCGTCCGACCTTTTCGTTTGCGCCTCGGACACCAACACCACCCGCTGGTGGGGGGGGTCCGAAGACACAAAGGGGGAATAGTAGCCCAGACCCATGATGAGCCTCATCGAGGCCGGTGGGGGGGTCGAGACTACGGACAACACTGTACGAGGCCGCCAGAGAATAAATCAAATCTAGTTGTAAACTCCCCTATGAGAACAGTGAGGAGCAGACAGGCCCCTAGACGGGGATTATCTTAGAACACATCTAAGATAGTACTGAGGTGTACCACACTGGTCGTAAAGGAAGTCCAGTGGACTTGTCCACCTCCAAAACAAATGGCAACAAAAATCATTCCTTGCCATGTGTAGGTTCAACTACAATACAACTAGTAAAATGCTCCAATAATGTGTTCCGGTAGTATAATATTTCAGAATAAATCGGTAGGATAACTGGTCCCTTTAAGCACCAGTACCAATACCAGCGACAGTCAGTCTAGCTACAATCAGTAAGAAGGTTAGAGACCTAACCAATCAAATTACCCTTAACAATAGCGACATAGGAGCCACTCAGAGTGCAACACGGGGAAGGGAATCTCCAGTGCACTCTTCCAATGGTTAACACACATGTCACTAATAAATAGAATCCTCCATTCAGGAAGAAAATTATTAGAATCATTATCCACGATCACACCACGTACGACTGGTCCAATACTTAAAGAGTACTTCCGTCGTGAGGTTAGCTCCTCCGTGGATAACATAGCTATGAAATAGACTTCATACCTATCACCACTACAATAGTGGAAGACACAGTGACTTGTAATAAAAACTACTACAGACTCCCTTGACACAAATTCTGACGGACCTCCAGGCATTGACCTGAAAATTATCTGACTACGTCAGACTCATTCTGAACAAGTTGTAATCTGCCAGGATACTTGGTTTTCTTCCCTTGACATGCGCACTTGTGTAAGCATAAACGCACATGCACAATGGAACATCCAATTAGGATTTATGCTAGGATCACTTAAGGGTCCGAGCAAAATACCAGCCTTAGTAAAGTTGAACATTTACTTCTAGGCCTTTGACTCTACAGCACTCACCAGTTTTCTTCCCAGAAGTCCATAGGTCATCCCTGTAGACTGCCCAAAACGAGTGCCATACAGCTGTAAACTTATCATATAGTTATCAACTTAGGATAGTGCCTAAGCAACACACCAAGTAGGAAAACCCTAGATATGGCATTAGAGACAATGCCATGATAGTCATTTTGCCAGAACATTGGATGTATA
Source organism: Oncorhynchus tshawytscha (assembly GCF_018296145.1). Lineage (NCBI taxonomy): Eukaryota > Metazoa > Chordata > Actinopteri > Salmoniformes > Salmonidae > Oncorhynchus > Oncorhynchus tshawytscha. The sequence continues at coordinate 35,691,766 of NC_056461.1, read as the reverse complement.
TAGAATACAGTCCAATTAGATGATATTTGTGTGAGAACTATAATTTGTATATCTTTTGTTTATGCTTTCATTCCTTTTCGGTTCAGTTCCTTTGACACTTAGGAAGTGATAGAGCCATAAACAAAGTCCCCATACAACCATCACTTAGTGCCACAGCGCCGCTCATTGGGGAATGAATGTAATTATATATATTTCCTGAGTGTGTGTGTGTGTTGTTAACATCTGCCTAAGTTACTGCCCAGATCTTCCAGTCTGGATGACGACCAGATGACGGGTCCGGAACGGCGACCCCAAATCCGGACACCGATGGCCCATCCTTGTGGCGGCATGCCCCGCTGTCAGGGAGCCGACCAAGGTAAACCACCAGCACCAACCAGGACATCCTGCTACCCTGGAAGCTACTTTGCAGCTTCTAGGGAACCTACTAAGGTAAATCACTAGAAGGGACCGCAACGGCGATCACCAACCGGACATCAACTGCCATCCTTGTGGTGGACTGCTCCGCTTTCAGAGAAGCCTACAAAGTTCAACCACCAGAGGGGACTGCATCAATTATCTACAAACAAGACATCACGTGTTCATGATTTTATGATGATTTGTAACTTGCAGGACAAACAAGATCCAAACCACCAGGGGGGGTATGTCATGATGTTGCCCTCTTTGGGTATAGCAAGCCCCATCCCCCTCTCCCTGCCTCCCCCTTGCCTCCTTCAACTAGGCTGCTGTGGTCAGAGAGAGGTCGTAAATTCCTGAGAAGACCCTGCCACATGGCCACATAGTATAAGAGGCAGAGTACATTTTCATAGAGTACAAAGGAATTTCTTCCACCTCACAGAACTTGAGGTACGAACAAATTTCATGTTCCGGAGAAAGTATAAAAGATCGGTGAAGAATCCAGCTACGAACTGGTCCGTTTGTTACAACTTGGGGAAGCTCATGGGTGTAGCCACATTACCATAACGCTGTTTATATAATAGCCTCAGATATGAGGTTTACATCTAATTGTTGTATAAGATGAATGAGTGAGTATGATAATGTTTGTAAAATTGTGTAATATGATTTTGGACTGTTTAATTAAGGAAAATACAATTCCCTTTTGATTTGAAGTAAATCAGAGGACCGCCCCTGAGCCCAGTTAGGATCAGGCATCCTGGGACAGCCCCTTTTCTGCAATTCCGAATAAAACCCAACTTTGAGAAATTATCACCAGACCATGTTTTTCTCCATTAGGAGAGGACGAAGGTTGTAGACCATTGCTGAATCTTTTAACCATACCATGTGGTTAAACTCTTAGACTATCGATACCGACAGAATAAGAACAAGTTTTTGATAAGGAAGTGGATGGCTGCAAACTTTCTACTTTTAAACTCGGACAAAACAGAGATGCTTGTTCTAGGTCCCAAGAAACAAAGTTTCTGTTGAATCTGACAATTAATCTTAATGATTGTACAGTCGTCTCAAATAAAACTGTGAAGGACCTCGGCGTTACTCTGGACCCTGATCTCTCTTTTGAAGAACATATCAAGACCATTTCAAGGACAGCTTTTTTCCATCTACGTAACATCTACGTAACATTGCAAAAATCAGAAACTTTCTGTCCAAAAATGATGCAGAAAAATTAATCCATGCTTTTGTCACTTCTAGGTTAGTCTACTGCAATGCTCTACTTTCCGGCTACCCGGATAAAGCACTAAATAAACTTTCAGTCAGTGCTAAATACGGCTGCTAGAATCCTGACTAGAACCCAAAAAATGGATCATATTACTCCAGTGCTAGATTCCCTACACTGGCTTCCTGTCAAGGCAAGGGCTGATTTCAAGGTTTTACTGCTAATCTACAAAGCATTACATGGGGTTGCTCCTACCTATCTCTCTGATTTGGTCCTGCCGTACATACCTACACGTACGCTACGGTCACACGACGCAGGCCTCCTAATTGTCCCTAGAATTTCTAAGCAAACTGCTGGAGGTAGGGCTTTCTCCTATAGAGCTCCATTTTTATGGAATGGTCTGCCTACCCATGTAAGAGACGCAAACTCGTTCTCAACCTTTAAGTCTCTACTGAAGACTCGTCTCTTCAGTGGGTCATATGATTGAGTGTAGTCTGGCCCAGGAGTGGGAAGGTGAACGGAAAGGCTCTGGAGCAACGAACCGCCCTTGCTGTCTCTGCCTGGCCGGTTCCCCTCTTTCCACTGGGATTCTCTGCCTCTAACCCTGTTACAGGGGCTGAGTCACTGGCTTACTGGGGCTCTTTCATACCGTCCCTGGGAGGGGTGCGTCACTTGAGTGGGTTGAGTCACTGATGTGGTCTTCCTGTCTGGGTTGGCGCCCCCCCTCTAGTGGTGTGGGGGCTGTGCTCTGGCTAAGTGGGTGGGGTTATATCCTTCCTGTTTGGCCCTGTCCGGGGGTGTCCTCGGATGGGGCCACAGTGTCTCCTGACCCCTGCTGTCTCAGCCTCCAGTATTTATGCTGCAGTAGTTTATGTGTCGGGGGGCTAGGGTCAGTTTGTTATATCTGGAGTACTTCTCCTGTCCTATTCGGTGTCCTGTGTGAATTTAAGTGTGCACTCTCTAATTCTGTCTTTCTCTCTTTCTTTCTCTCTCTCGGAGGACCTGAACCCTAGGACCATGCCTCAGGACTACCTGACATGATGACTCCTTACTGTCCCCAGTCCACCTGGCTGTGCTGCTGCTCCAGTTTCAACTGTTCTGCCTTATTATTATTGGACCATGCTGGTCATTTATGAACATTTGAACAACTTGGCCATGTTCTGTTATAATCTCCACCCGGCACAGCCAGAAGAGGACTGGCCACCCCACATAGCCTGGTTCCTCTCTAGGTTTCTTTCTAGGTTTTGGCTTTTCTAGGGAGTTTTTCCTAGCCACCGTGCTTCTACACCTGCATTGCTTGCTGTTTGGGGTTTTAGGCTGGGTTTCTGTACAGCACTTTGCGATATCAGCTGATGTACGAAGGGCTATATAAATACATTTGATTTGATTTTGATATGATATTAATTACTAGTCTGCAGCTAGGAATTCGGTATCATTTAACATCCATTCTATAACAAATGAATGAATATCACTCTGAACTATCCCCTCTAACCAAGGCAGAGAGGCAGAGAGGCAGAGAGGCAGAGAGAGAGAGAGAGAGAGAGAGGAAACTCTCCAACAGAAACAAACTTTTCAACAAAGATCCCGACGACACACTGAGCGTAAATATATATATTGATTGCAATTGTTCCCGAATGAGTGAGCATTCATGTGCAAAGGATTAGCATTTCAATTGTTAGAATTATCAACTTTGTAGTGTCTCATCTCAGTTGACCCCCACTTCCACTTTTGTCTAACAAGCCGCAATGCCGGTTTAGCCCACTAGGGCACATTCCCCTATCATTTCTTGTAACCACATTTACCTTGTTTGTTTATGCATTTCTGTGAATTACTTAGTTAATAATAAATAAATTATTTTAGACAATTGATGTATGGATGACTCATAGTGAAGACTGGGTTCGTGCAGATAATCAACAATTTACGATGTTTGGAATGAGACTAACGGGAGGTAAAGTAAATCATTCATTAATCAGAAGACCATGGATCAGATATGAAAATATCTGAAAGGTTATATTAGGAAATTATAACCTTGTAATCTGAATATTTTTCCTTGGTGCCCCGACTTCCAAGTTAATTACAGTTCCATGATTAATCAGTTGATCGCGTAATACTAATTACAGAGAATCTTTGATAAAACTAAGTCTTCAATTTAATGATAGTAAAGACACGACACCCCTTTCCTTAAATCTTTGTGTGAGGTCTGTGGTCTGTTTCTGATATGAGGCATCAGAGCTAGAATTTTCAGGTATATGGTCCACAGATTTATACAAATTAATAAAATCAATAGAGTCTCTTGTGTATGTGGAGAGGGAGATCGCCCCGGGTTTCACAAAATGGTCTACAAAGGTAGAGATATTCTCTGTCAAAGATCCGTTACCTCTCACAATGGGCCTGCTTGGTAGAGGCGGTGTCATGCTCTTGTGAATTTTGGGTAGAGCGTATATGACAGATGTGGTTGGACAGTCAACTTTCATAAACTCATATTCTGTCTTTGAATTTCCCCTTCATTCAAAAAACTGTGACACTTTATCATGGATCAGCGATTTGAATTGATTAGAAGGGTCATTTGGGAGTCTTTTGTCAAATTCATCATCAGAATTTCCTTTTCATAGTCTGCTGCATTTAGTATCACTATTGCACCTCCTTTGTCAGCAGGTTTTATAATGATACTGGAGTCATTTTTCAGTTCCATAAGAGATTATTTCTCTGCTTTGGACATATTGTGGAAAACCTTGTATTGTTTTTTTCTTAGCCAGGAGATGATGTACATCTTTCTCAACTAGGCAGAAATATGTTTCAAGAGAGGGATTTATTTTGGGTGCTAAAAATGTGCTTTTCCTCGTTTTTAAAATATGTATTTTTCCTTATTCATGTCCTCAGGGTGAGAGTCAGGTTCATTGTCATTCAGGTTATCAATGGGGAAAACATTAGCATTGTTTCCTGTCTGGTTATTAATATTGTTCAATAGATTAACATTGGCAGGTGCATAGGGAGCAACCCCATTATCAAAAAACTCAGTCAATCTCAAACTGCAGAAAATGTTTGAAAGTCTAAAAATGTATCAAAGTCCTTGGCCTGTGTTGGGACAAATGATAATCCCTTACCTAGGTCAGATGAACATGTATAAGAAATAGACCTGTTTGGCAAGTTTATTACCGGAAACTTCTTCAAAGGGAATCTTTCTGGATCCACAGGCTAAATAAATATAACCTGGGAACATGAGCAGCAGTGTGCTGTGTTTTCCTTTCTGTTTTCTATGCATGATAGATGACCCCTGTACCATGTTTGATTATGATCGTTTTTAGTGTCTCAAAACTCAATTTCAGTGTTCTACAATGTGGTCAAAAAAAATATGGATTTTGTATTATTGTATCACTGTGACAGTGACACTTACATTTTTCTAACTCTACTTAGTCAGTCCTCTTTCTTCATGGAGTTTACTGTTTGGGGTCAAACTATTGACACTGTTGACATATCACACACACACACAAAATATATTTCTTGTTAAGTGCACTATGAAACTCCTCTGACTGGTAATATCACTGTGAGATTCCTGAAATGACTCATCCAGGGACCGCAATGTGAAAATTAAAGTAAGTTCATGACGTTTTCCCAGCACAAAGGTGATTTCATATAAACTGAAGAGACCTTAGGAAGATTAGTAGAGCTAAGTGATAAGGTAAGATTGGGTAAAAGGTGTGGGAGTGGAGAGTCTTATAATAGTACATCTGGGAATTTTTTTGCTTTCACTTTTAAAAGCCCCTCCCTGGCAGGTTTATGTTAAAACACCCCTCATCCTGTGGCAACACTCAGGAATACTAAGCTTCTACCAGACTAGACAACGTCTGTAAAATTCTTGAATTTATAGAGACATTTTTTTCACTTACTCTCATGCACTTATAACAGGTATTATAAACTGGGTGGTTGGAGCCCTGAATGCTGATTGGCTGACAGCCGTGGTATATCAGACCGTATACCACGGGTATGACAAAACATTTATTTTTACTGCTGTAATTACTTTGGTAATCAGTTTATAATAGTAAGGCACCTCAGGGGTTTGTGGTATATGGCCAATATACCACGGCTAAGGGCTGTATCCGAGTGCTCCGTCGTGCTTAAGAACAACCCTTAGCTGTGGTTATTGGCCACATACCACACCCTCTCGTACCTTATTGCTTAATTATATTATTTAAACAATCAGAGAGTGTTTTCAATCTTTATTTCCAAGGTTGGCAACAAAGCAATTGTATTGTCTTCAAATAACTTGCAAATGTATACTATACAGAATATTCTCAGGGGTTTCACAAATACATCATAGGTTTCTGACAATTTATCAAACATATCAATGAGTTCCTTTGCTCCATCTAAACCCCTGTGTGTGCTCAGTAGGATAGACACAGCAGTGGCCTACAGAACTGACAGGCAGTTGTGTTGCAGACACTGGCTGTCAATTCATAGGTCATCACCATGCATCCCATGCATCCCTACTCTGAATTCAAACCAAAGTTTGGAGGGCATACATATCTTCACATGATGTTGTCATTGAAAACAAGGAGCCCATATCTCTTGAATGATCTAGAGACTGTTCTTAATAATACAAATCAAAAAATACATGACAATGTGGTGAAAGCAGATATAACTGAGTTCAACCGAAAGAGGAGAAACATCAGAACAGCCATAATAAATAAGGACTGTGATATTCTAAACATTGATTCCATGTCAGAGCTGGCTAGGGGGTGACTCTCTGCAGGTAACAGCATCTCCACTGGAACACAGACAACTTCCACATGGAGTTGCTGTTACAGCCAGCAAGCACCAGATTTGTCCACAAGCTGTTCATAGCACACTATGCCTCCTACAGGATAACGATATTACTGCATTCATGCAACATTTAGCTCGTCCCATATATTGAGGTCACACCTTCAGTTGTTTCTGGTGGGCGTATGATATCTCACTTTGAAATACCTGAAACAGAAGTACATATAAGGTCAATTACAGGGAATTTACGTGGGGTTAAGGCAGGACTCTGACTTAGTCATTCGGTACTGGTACATGTGAGGAGCCTGCAATTGCAACTGACTTTGACCTGTCATTCCCCCTCTACCATCTTTATGACCGGCTATAGTCAACATCATAGCACACAAAGGCCAAGGCCTGTCTAGATAACAGGGTTTTATGGTGGCTGTCAACATAAGGGTGCATTGAGGATTGTGAACACAAGTTGAACATAATGGGTGTGTCTGGCTTCTCAATAACTATGTTCCCTTTTTAATCCTACTTTTACTTCACCATCAAATGTATTTAGTGTTTGGTATACTGATCATTTATTCCTGTTGGAATATTGTTACTCATTTCTTTATTTTATTTCTCTCCCCTATCATGCTCAGCATTCCCTCTCCTGCTCTGATACCTCTGAAGACTTTTCCTCGTAGTAAACCTCTCTATCTTGGGAAAAACAAAACAATAAAGCAATTAAAAAACAGTGACACTGACCCTGACGCCCCTGCCTGACTCATCGCACTTGTTGTCAGGCACACTCTCAAACACTGCCTTTTTCCTATTTTCTATCTCTCATCCATTTATCATTGTGTGTTGGCCGTGTGGCTCAGTTGGTAGAGCATGTTTCTTACAATGCTGAATGTCAAGGGTTTGGAGAAAAATCTGTCAATGTGCCCTTGAGCAAAGCACTTAACCCTAGTTGCTCTGGATAAGAGTGTCTGTTAAATGACTAAAATGTCAAAATGGCTGTAGGTAGCTTTGGATAAAAGCATCTGCTAAACGGCCTACATTCTTCTTATTTTTATTTTTGTTTCACAAGGTAGGTCAGTTGAGAACAAGTTCTCATTTACAACTGCAACCTGGCCAGGATAAAGCAAAGCAGTGCGACACAAACAACACAGAGTTGCACATGGGATAAACAAACGTACAGTCAATAACACAATAGAAAAGTCTATATACAGTGTGTGCAAATGTAGTAAGATTAGTGAGGTAAGGCAATAAATAGGCCATAGTGGCAAAATAATTACAATTTGGCAATTAAACACTGGAGTGATAGATGTCCAAAAGATGAATGTGCAAGTAGAGATACTGGGGTGCAAAGGAGCAAAAAAATAAATAACAATATGGGGATGAGGTAGTTGGGTGGGCTATTTACAGATGGGCTATGTACAGGTGCAATGATCGGTAAGCTGCTCTGACAGCTGATGCTTAAAGTTAGTGAGGGAAATATAGGACTCCAGCTTCAGTGATTTTTGCAATTCGTTCCAGTTATTGGCAGCAGAGAACTGTAAGGAAAGGCAGCCAATGAGGAGTTGGCTTTGGGGATGAGCAGTGAAATATACCTACTGGAGTTTGTGCTACGGGCAGGTGCTGCTATGGTGACCAGTGAGCTGAGATAAGGCGGGGCTTTGCCTAGCAAAGACTTATAGATCACCTGGAGCCAGTGGGTTTGGCGACGAATACGAAGCGAGGGCCAGCCAACGAGAGCATTCAGGTCGCAGTGGTGGGCAGTATATGGGGCTTTGGTGACAAAATGGATGGCACTGTGATAGACTACATCCAATTTGCTGAGTAGAGTGTTGGAGGCTATTTTGTAAATGACATCGCCCGAAGTCAAGGATCGGTAGGATAGTCAGTTTTAAGAGGGTATGTTTGGCAGCATGAGTGAAGGATGCTTTGTTGCGAAATCGGAAGCCGATTCTAGATTTAATTTTGGATTGGAGATGCTTAATGTGAGTATGGAAGGTGAGTTTACAGTCTAACCAGACACCTAGGTATTTGTAGTTGTCCACATATTCTAGGTCAGAACCGTCCAAGAGTAGTGATGCTAGATGGGCGTGCGAGTGCGGGCAGCGATCGGTTGAAGAGCATGAATTTAGTTTAACTTGCATTTAAGAGCATTTGGAGGCCACGGAAGGAGAGTTGCATGGCATTGAAGCTCGTCTGTAGGTTTGTTAACACAGTGTCCAAAGAAATGCTTTAAAATACATATGTATTACATGCCATTCTCCTGTACTCTCTGTCTCTCTCACACACACACACACACAGACACAGACACACACACACACTCAGACACACACACACACACACACACACACACTGAATGACAGAAATATAATTCAATCTGTTAAATGTATATCTCGAAATACTCTCTGGTTGTAAGGAACTGATTTCAAACCATCTGCTTACCCTGAAACTGCTCTACTCCAGCTGTCACTGTATAAAACAGTGGAATGTCAAATGATGTTTGTAGGCCTATGTGGCGAAACTTATTCAAACAGCCTCTTGTTAGGACAGCCGTTTAGCCTTTGAAACTGGAAGTAGAAAAATCAAGTACTGAGGTTTGTAAGATAATAACGTTGTGTTTTCCATTTTAAAGCAAAGACTGATATTGAGAGTTTATCCTACGAACAAAGGTTAGCATGGGATGGGTTGACACCTTTTGTGGATGGATACATAGGAATCTCAGTTTCAAGCCTTTACAGGTCCAATGCAGACATTTTTATCTCAATATCAAATCATTTCTGGGTTATAATTAAGAACCTTACTGTGATTGTTTTCATATTAAAATGGTCAAAAAGAAACAAAAATAACTTCTTAGCAAAGAGCAATTTCTCAAGCAAGAATTTAGCTAGGACTGTCTGGGAGTAGTCTGAGTGGAGAGGGGAAAACTAGCTGTTATTGGCAGAGAGGTTTGGAACTCTCTTTCTTATTGGTCTATTAACAACTTGGCCAAAACACCATCCTTACAAAACAGGCTGAAATTTTAGCCGGTCTTTTCAAACAGCTCTTACATTTAAAGATCATTATCATAATTTTTACTTTCACAGTATTATTCCAACATCATAATGTGGAAATATATATGAAACACAGGATAATCACGTTTTTGACTGAACTAGGCCTTAAGATTATTCTTATCCTATCTAACATGTCTTGTAAATGTACAGTTGTAGGAAATTTAAGTCCTGAATATGAGCTAACACATTCACACAGACAAACATCATACAAGCGCAGTACTCACCTTCAGATGCAGCCGAGCCTGGCCCGGTGACTTTCATAGCACGAGGCCAAAGGTTAGGGAGCGTCAGCTTTTGGGGGTTGCAAGGATAGAAAGGCAGAAATAAGGAAAGAGCGGTCTAATGTAGCAGAAAAGACTGATAGAAGGCAAAGCAGTGATGAACACAGACAGCCTCACTAAGAGGGGAGGTAGAAAGGATAAGGAGTTTAGGGTGCATTTGTCAGCAATGCAATGGCAGAGAGGGTGGCCAGTTTAAGAGACATCAGGAGTGGGAGCCAAGTTAATTATTACACTCCCAGTCAATATTTAACAGTCTCAATGCCCTGCCCCTCAATCCAACATCCTGATTCCACAGACTCACACTCAAGGTAGGGCTACAGAGAAACACACTCGTAGTTCTCATTTGTACCATTCACAAACACACAGTCAACACACAAAAACTGTGCCAATGACAGCAGAGCACACATTGTAAAACGCATTTGTAAATCCACCATTCCATTTGTCATTACCACTGAATGTATGATTATTTGACCTCAATGTGACTTCCCATGAATGCACTTGATCTCATTGGCTCGTCAGTGTGAGCTCCATGTTATGTGGCAGCACTGATTTATCATTAAACCCGTACTAAAGTATACAACTGAGTGGAACTCTGCACCTTGATCAATGTCAGATTTCTCCACCAACTCTGAATCAGTGCTCTGAGCGAAAATATAAATTGTTTCAATGAAAAAACAGTGGTGTGTTTGGCTAACATGGTGGGGATTGTGTGGTTGGATGAACTTTTGTTCTAGTTTGTGTTTTTTGGAGTCACTAGACTAGAGTCAGAAACATCCCAAACTATTCAGTGGTCGACAAGCAGGCGGCATTTTGTCAAAAAGGATTGTTACATACTGTGAAAGAAATGCAAAAGGGGTGAAACAAATTCATGCACACACACACACACACACACGCTTGTTTTACTATTCTTGTGGGGACCAAACAATTGATTCCCATTCAAAATCCTATTTTCGCTAACCCCTAACCCTAACCCAAAACCTAATCCTCAGCCTAACCCAAACTCCTAACCCTACCCTAATCCTAATTCTAACCCTAAACCTAACTCTAAAATAGCCTTTTTCCTCGTGGGGACCGGCGAAATATCCAAACTTCTGGTCCCCACAAAGATAGTAAGACTAAAAATACACACACACACACGCAAGCAAGCAAGCAAGCACGCACACACACACACACACACACACACACTGGCTCTTAATTACTGGAGTAAGCAAAGATGAAACTCAGTGAGATCATGAGGCAATAGTGCAGGGGAAGCACAAGACTCTGGACTCTAAACACTGAACAAGGGAAACAGATTTTATAATAGCATAATAAAAATGCTTTTGAAGAGTGTTAATGATTGTTAAAAACAGGGTTAAAGGGTACACGTCTTTTATCAGTGCAGAGATATAAAACATATCTAAAGTTACGGATATATTTCACTTCATTTCTAAGAGCACAGACCTTTTACAATTCAATTCAGCAACATCCTCTGGTTTCTCAGCTCCTACTTAATCCAACAGGCCATTGCTGTAAAATGTCATCTCTTCTCATAAAGTGTGAATGTCTACTGAGAACTGAGAGATGATTGTAAATGAAAACTTCCCACGGCATCGTTTTTCGTCATGTATAAAAAAGACGGATCCCTGCTTAGACGAGCAGAAAGAAAATACTAAATAAGCTCCACACCATTGATATGAGGAAACTGAAAACATGAATCTCACAAGCCCACAGTCTGTGTTGAGGCCCCCTCCCCTCCAATAGGTTTTGTAATACTAAAACATTCCTTCCTCCACCCTATGAGGTCTTAGGATCAAGTACATCATCTGGCCAGTTTAGCAACAATCTTTTCCTTTTTGTGCCGTTTGCACCTAAACTACTTACCCTTTCTAACTGGTCCTTATTGCGGTCTATCGACAATCAGGTGACAAACGTCATTCCCATTTTATTAGACACATGACATGTTGCAAAAGACCGTGTGGATGTGTTATTTCCCTGAGAGAACATGACACCTCTTCAGGGTATTATTTAGGGACCAAAAAAAAGTATTTATCCTTGAATGTCATTTTTGAACTGAAAGTAAATGCTGAGCAGTAATTTATTTGCAACTGACAAATAAAGAGAAAAGTCTTCTTTCTTTGAAGTTGTTTCCTCCTTGATTCAGACTGGTCTTATCGGGAGTTAAGGAATGGGTGTGTCCGTGTACAGAGTCCAGTCTCAGAATGAGTCGAACACAGGTATCTTATCTAACACACACGGCTCTCCATGAAACTAGAGAAACATGGTGCTGTCTTCAATACACCCACAAGGTCACAAGCAACTCTTAAATCCCAGCAGGTCAATTTGAAGACATAAAACCTAATGAAACTCACACTGCAATAATGTACTTTGTCAACCACAGTGATAAGTTACACAAGTGATTGTTCAATCATGGTTATAACTAATCCATTCAACCAACACTTATCGTTACACCAAGGTTTATTATACCTTGATTCCCTAAATGTAAGATAGGCCTATCTCTTGAATAAGGTAGCAATTAAATGGAATCATTCATTAGACCCTTACCCCCTAGGCTTTGAAACATCCATTTCCACAGAACACACCACTGCTGGCTAAAATCTAAACAATTAACAGAGACATATTTACTCAAACTGACAAACACAAATGATAAAACACTTCTGGGCTAACTTCACAGCTTTAAAGAGCAACTGCCCCTAAAAAGGTACTTCCAATTTTGAAATCAGCCTATGTGGCATTGATGAGTCAGAAACATTTATACTAGTGTCAAAATGTACTCGTGTGAATAGAATAATTTTGGTCATGAAGTCAGTCTCTTCCAAAACAGAGATTTGTGAGATAGGAAAAGATGGTGTGTCACAGAATGAAGGTTACCGTGACACTTTTCCTTTGGTTGGGTTTATTTTAATCCTGCCCACAGCACCCAAGTAATCATCAATTCTGAGCGCAGCTGCACACGACCCGATCATAATGCCCATGGTCCATTTGGTTAAGTTAACCAAAGTATTTTTGCTTTGATAGTCGATATCCCTATGGATCTAGTTAAGGAGCATCAGTCAATTACACAATGTACATGGGACAACATGTATATGTCAATAGCTCTTAAAATTAAACTAAAAAAACTAAAAACGATATACAAATAATTAAAGAGACAACTAAAATATGTACAACATGAAAACATTGTCCAAATTATTGACCGTTCCTAACGACCCCCAGAGATCGGCTATCCAATTTCAAACCAACTTTGCCACGGTCACACACCAGCCGGTTGAAGCTAATTGGCGAATATGGCTAGCATTAGCTAGCCTAGGCGACTTCCAAGACAAGACCTGGTTGGACTGTTTCAAATTATCTAGGAGGGTGAGTGACTATGTACTTAGCAGAGTGAATGTACAAACGCTCACCACTCACGAACACACATTAAACCACACCCCCAAGACAACTCGTTTGGCTTCAGTCACGGCCGTTGCATTTCTTAATTTCTAAAACAAGAAAAGAGGTCATATCGGGAAGTTCAGCTCCCCTTTAAAAAGACACCCATCGTGCTGAGTGATTTTCCTAATCAGTACACTCTACTCCATTCCAGCAGACACCAAAACAGAAGCAAGCCAACCAATGGTACCAGACGACGCCATCGTTCTTTTTATTAGGGGCGTTGCCCTCTCGCTGTCACACATACTTACAAGAACCAATCCTGTTCAGAGTTCTGAGATATTGTAATAGCCCTGGGGATATTGTACATACAATACTTATTTTGTGTGCCAAAAATAATATATATTATTTATGTTAGCTACATTTCAAGGAAGTTGGTATTGAAGGGCATGCAAACAACTCCAGAGTGAGTTTAGTTTTAATAGGAAAACTACAGCCATTTCGGTACAGACTCAACAGGAAAAGAGTCTGTACATCCGCAACACAGACTTTTGGCAGACCTCTAGAGCTTCTGCGTTTCTCATAGAGCACAGCCCTTTCCTTAAGCTCTCCACTGCAGGTCATTTGACCACTTTTCTTTTCTTCATAGTCTTCTCTACACCTGTAACTATGGCTTCCTCTTCGTCTGTTGCTCGCTTCTTAGCCTGGTCATTTATCATCTCCATAGTGTCCCACACCTCATCCACTTCCCCTCCCTCTTCTTTCACTTCCTCCACATCTCCGGTTACTGCTGAACTGCTCAGCTGAAATGGAGGACGGAGAGACTGAACACACTACAGTATATTGTTGCAGCAAAATCACATGTTCACAGCAAAAGTATAATTCATAGCACTTTAAATTCTCCCCTACCTCTAGATCTTTGCTGGACAGAAGCACACAGTTGAGTCGTGACTTCAGATACACCTGCAAGGGAGACAGAGAGAGAGAACATCTTGAAGACAAATATTTAAAAAACTCTAGGATGCTTCCCTAATGATGGTTTGTGTAGCTAGCTTCAGGTGTACTGAGAGTGTAAGAGAAAGATAGTGTGTTTGTGTGTACCTTGTGCTGTAGGGAGCGGTCCTCCAGGCTGTGTACTCTCAGAAAGCGATCCAAACCACAGGTAGCCACCAGAGGGAGAGAGGGGTGGCACTGCAGCCCCCGCACTCCTCCTGCCAGCCCCTTCAAACACCCACGCACCAGACCTGCAGCGAATGGAGAGGAGAAGAGGCGGCAGGGTTATACAACCAACAGACTGTAGTCAAGGAGAGGATCTCACGCAACATGCACACATAAAAAGCTCCATCCCTACATGACTATCAGAAGACAATAATTCTGATCATTACAGGCAAAGAACAATAAAGCTAAACAGATGCTTCAAAGAGCAAATACAGCAAAATGCCTCTCTAATGTAGTACAATGAAAAATAAATACATGGGCAAAATGATAGAGGCTAACATGGAAATGTTCTGATGCAGATGGCTAAGAAAACACAATCATGTCAACAAGCAGACATCCTTTGCGTCATTCACCTTTCCGCAAATCTAAGATGGCGAGTTCTCCATGCGTGTTGCCCACTACAACACTGTCTTGGTTGGCAGGGAGGGAGAGGGCTGTGAGGGGGTACTCCCCAAAATGAGCCTCCAGAACCGGACGCCTCTGGGGAGAGGCTGGGTCATACACTCGCACCTAACAGAGAGAGAACAAACATATGAGTAAAAATAGATGTCTTTTGTAACGTCCTTAGATAAATGAGGCAAAGAGACATGATCCAAGTCATTCATCCTGGTACCTGAACTTGACCAATATGAATTAAAATCTTTACAGAAAAGGGACTATTAAAACCATTAAGAGTCCCTTTTCACACTACTGAGCAAACTGCAACTGGACGTATCATTTGAGGACTTTGCTCTGGGTCAGTGGCTGGGAACACCAGCAGACCTAGTCTAAGAGCAGGGCTTTTACAGGAAGAGACAGACAGACCTGGTGGTGACCTGTGCAGGTGACGATCTTGTCGGAGTCCGGGATGAAGGACATGTCTCTGACCCACTCTGGCACTCGCATGTCCAGCCAGTCATTACGTACCTGCAACATCAAAAACACAGCACTGTGTTAATGCAAAAATCACCTAAAAATAATAACATACTATGTAGACATTCCCACTGTAATTCCTTGACATGTAGTTGTTAACGCTCTTACATTCTTGGAGGTGAAAATGGGTGTTTCAGGCCTCTCCAGATCCCAGACCTTTAGGCCATTCTCCTTCCCACCTGTGGCCACTTGGTTGCGCTGTGAGGGATTCTGTCGCATCCGACAAACATTCGTCCCTGCATTTATCTCAACCTGGATATAGGGACAGAGGTTATGTTCAAGGAACTGGCAGTGCACAAAAAGGCAGACAGTGAACCTTGTTCATTAATAAGTATCCATCAGCAATGTAACAACCCCTAGGGGGCCCAAGTGGTATTCTGGCAGTGTCACTCACGGTGTCTGTGCTGCCCTCCTTCCAGACCCTCAGCAGTCCTGTCTCCACACACGTGATCAGAGCACTGCAGAGACACACAGGGAGTGTGTAGTCCAGTGTCAACATCAGGGGTGTATTCATTATTCTCAGACCGTAGCAAAACATTTGGCTTGTTGCAAAACGTTTTGCAATGGAAACCGTTTACTGTAGGAAACAAACAGAACGGGGAGGGACCATTTGTCCAATAGAAACTCTAGTTTTAGTTGCAAAACATTATGTTTATGGCAAATGATTTCTGTTACAGAATGTTGAAACAGACCAAACGTTTTACTACAGCCTGCGACAAATGAATACACCCCAGTATCCTCAACACATGACCACGGAGCTGCTGGTGTGTACGGTTTTGTTAAGACTATGTCTTCATCTACAAGACTATACCTGTCTGTGACAGCAATTCCTGTGAACCTGCCCTGGGTGCTCTCCCCACACTGTCTGGTCTCAGTGAAGATGCCCTTCTCTGTGCTAAATGTCTTCACTGTGCCATTCACAGACCCCACCAGTACCTAGAACAGAGACACTCCGGTAAATAACAGAATGGCACAATACTCATGAGGCAAACTTTCAGACCTACGTCCAATCTTAGCCAACACATCAATGACCAACAGATCAGACATCATCAAGGGCTCCATTACTTTCTAGAGCCCCCACACACACCTCAGTCTCATGTTCATCTCCCCAGCCTAGGACACACACTTCCTGGTCCCGGCTCAGGCAGCTCATCTCACAGAAGTTGAAAGCCTGTTTTTTGGATAGGCTCACTCCTAATGAAACAGACAGACAGAGTAAGTGATAGACATTTAAATATCCTGATGATGAGCATCATTCCCAAACCTATCTGTGTTGGATTGGGTAATGCACTCTCAAGCTAGCTACAGCTAGCTAGCAAACACGTGGGGTGGTTAGCTAGCTCTAACAAACCAGCACACAAGCACAACATGGCTAAGTTTACTGAGATACAGAATTTTTACCTTTTAATATCCCTGTTTCCGATCCAACCCATACTGAGCACACTTGACTTTTGTCTGCCATGAAAAAGAACGAAAAGATTGTCAAGAAAACAATTTTTTTAACACGATAATGGTGTGTCCAGAATGTCCTCCGTAGGGATACACTAGTCACCGTACTTCTGTTCCCGACCAAAATTATCTTATATAACATTTCCAGGAGATGGTGCTCTTGAGTTTTACATTGTACATCACTGCATCTATCCAAAATCCACAGCCACTATTGCAGACAAAGTATTATGATATTTACAGTATCACTCAGACTGATAGATGAGGGCCATAAACAGAAGCAACCCACAAGACACCAAAGGAGAACATTCATTTTGCTGTTGTTTTTACATTATGTAAGATTCACTGACTTCATTTTCAAAAGGGTCTTTTTTCTGATGCTATTGGTGTTTTTCAAATGTTCAAGTTTGTCATCATTAGAGTGGCACTCAGGAGGGAGGTAGAGCAGGGGACAGGCATAGGAGAAGGAAGAGAAGAGAAAATTGGACTTCAGGTCACCCTGGAGGATTTACCAGAGATTAGCTATTGGCATGGATTTAGTGGGTGACAAAAGAGGGGACAGGGATAGGGATTAGGGGAAAACAGCATGGGCACTTTAATATCCAAAGCCAAAGAACTGTGGGAATTCAAAAGTTGTAGAAATCCTCCAAAGAGAATAAGAGTACCAGAGAGACTGGCAGGGTAGCAGGGTAGAAAGGGATGAGAGCGAAAACAGCAGGACCACAGAAAGATAGAGGTAGCTTTGAGAAAACAGAGAAGGGGAGGGAAAGAAAGTAAGAGAAATAATCATATACTTAAAAGAAAGAGAGAGAGCCTTTTCATCTTTCTGGAAATTACAGAAGAATAGGAGACACAGCATCATGACACAATGAGAGGGGAAGAGGGAGAGACAGAGAGAGAGAGCAGGAGAGAGAGAGATAGAGAGGGGGTGATAAAGAGAGTGAGAGAGAGAGAAGAAAGAGAGAGCGATAGAGAGAGAGCGGTAGAGAGAGAAAAAGGGAGCAGAGGGAGGGGTAGATAGAGACAAACAAGGGAAGCCGACAAAAAAAATATTTGGAGCTTCCCCTGCCCCCTCAACCATCTCTGGGGAACAAGGGAATACGGCAACGGTTCAAAGCCAGGGAGAGAGGGACCGAGAGAGAAAGAGAGAGAAAGAGGGAGGGAGAGACTGTTGAATGCACTTGGCCGGTATATTCTAGGGTGATCCAAATCTTGCTTTATCAGACCGTCTGAGAGAGAGAAGAAGAAGAGACTGAGGAGGACAGAACATGAGGGAGAGTCTTTCTCGGTCTGTTTTCAAAATCGTTCCATTCTTTTTTAGAGAAAGAGAAGAGAAAACATAAGGGGGAGCTTTGGAGAGAGAAAAGCGAAAGAGGATGGAGGGGGACAAGAGAAAGAGGGGAATTGATGAACTTAGAGACTTCTAAGGGCTGTGGAGATGTTTTTCCTTTCTTAAGAAAAAAGACTTGTACCCAAATAAGAGCAAAAAACGTTTTAAAATCTAAACATAGTTGATTCTCTAAATGCTGTTTTTCCACCCTGCAAGTGAGCACTGAAAAGCATATGCGTGAAGAAATCTGATGGACGCGACTGAGATAGATAGAGAAAGGCAAGGCAGAGAATTCTGACATGGTGTCGACCCAAATTGACAGAGTGGGAAGAGGAAGGAGTTGGATATTCAGTGATAGACACATCTACCACCAAACACAGGTACATTCTGATCAATAATAAGATCAGTCAAAATATCCATCGTCATCATCACAGATTATCATTATCCTGATACATCCATCGTTCATCAGTCTTTATTGATTTATGACCTCAGTGTGGAGTGCCTAAGTATTCTATCATATTGCTGCTTATTTATATTCTACTCTATACATTATAGCACCATTTATCAAATCATTGCAAGCTATTGTTATCAAATTGATAATTTGATTGTAAGCTGGTGATCTTTGCTCATTTTGTTATTAGAAATTATCACTAATAACTGTCATCGTAAGAATATTTATGGGGCACATGTATGAATTGCTGTTATTGTATGAAAAACAAAATATCCTTTCTCTTTACATTAATGGACAATTATTATATGCCTACAAAACAGTCCTTTCTTTCTTGACAGCATATCTGCTCTGTTTAAAAACATTGAAATATCAGAATATACCAAAATCAAAATATATTTTGAATAATCTCTAATACCAATTACAACTATAAATGTTTGTAGTTAAAATGTAAATAAATAAATATATTTGCCTATTACAGATGTGCGCTAACAATTATATTGTTCTTGAAATATGTGCCATCATGATTTGTTTCTAAGCAACTGAATAATAATAATAATAATAAGCCATAACACTGCAAACTTCTGCTATTATGACCACCAGCCATACTGTCTCTCACCAATAATCATTCCTCTCTTTACTTTACATACAGTCCAGTGTGTCAGGTAGTCACTTACTAGCTGTGTCACTGTGAGCAAGGTGTGTGGATATTGTGCAAAGTGGAGGTTACTGGAAGGGGGAGGGGACAGACACATAAAGTGCACAAAAGCCCTGTCTAGAATCAGAGGAGGCTGGGACCAGAGGAAAGAGCATTACTCAGCTGTAGCTGTTCTCCATGAACAACTGTGCCTGTCGACAGCTTTGCAAATTGTATGTGTGACAGAGAAGAAAATATTTTGCACAGACTCATGAAAAGGAAAGAGGAACTCAAGCAGAAGGAGCAACCTAGATAAGCAGAAATAGAGAGACCACAGCTGATAGACTGGAGAGTGGAGCAGGGATTTTTTCTTCCAACACAGTACTTCAGCTCCTCACCTGGACAATTCGGGCTCTCAATACAACGTCAGAGGGAAGGGAGTCAGAGAGTCAAGGGCAGGGAGTGGAAGAACAGACAAAAACCTCCTGAGGAAGGAGAGATAGTCATCAATAGAGAGAGAGAGGAGGGGAAGTTCCCCCTCTCTCGACCCAACTCGTTGTCAGGCTGGCTGACACAGCCATGGCGTTCACCTTCGCGGCCTTCTGCTACATGCTCACCTTAGTGCTGTGTGCCGCACTCATCTTCTTCGTCATCTGGCAGGTGAGTTGAGCTCACACACACACTCACCTTAACCATGTTTATAAACTCTGGGTGATGGCGGTTAAACCATGTTTCAGCAATATTCTCTTGTTTGCTTTGTGACTCAAACCTGAAATAAAGAATTGGTTGGTCTGAGAAATATCTATAATTCTGGGTGAAGACTACTTAACGTAATAGTAGTATGAGACAATGCAATAACTGAAGTCTAGCCATTGGTTGGTGTGAATGTGTGCCCACGTGCCCATCTGTGACTCACTATTTATTTTATTAATATCAGTACTGGAAGTGTCTCTCTCTCTCTCTCTCTCTCTCTCTGTTGTTATAATAAGCACATGTACAGTGCCTTCGGAAAGTATTCAGACCCCTTGACCATTTCCACATTTTGTTACCTTACGGCCTTATTCTAAAATTGATTAAATGTGTTTTTTCCCTTCATCAATCTACACACAATACCCAATAATGACAAAGCAAAAACAAACCCTTTACTCAGTACTTTGTTGAAGCACCTTTGGCAGTGATTACAACCTCGAGTCTTCTTGGGATGACACAACAAGCTTGGCACACCTGTATTTGTGGAGTTTCTCCCATGCTTCTCTGCAGATCCTCTCAAGCTCTGTCAGGTTGGATGGGGATCATTGCTGCACAGCAATTTTCAGGTCTCTCCAAAGATGTTCAATCGGGTTCATGTTCAGACACCTGTCCTGATGCCACTCCTGCGTTGTCTTGACTGTGTGCTTAGGGTCGTTGTCCTGTTGGAGGAAGGTGAACCTTTGCCCCACCCAGTCTGAGGTCCTGAGCGCTCTGGAGCAGGTTTTCATCAAGGATCTCTCTGTAATTTGCTCCGTTCATCTTTGCCTTGATCCCGACTAGTTAGGTTTCCTCCAGACATGTGCCAGGTTTCCTCCAGATGTGATACTTGATGTTTAGGCCAAATAGTTCAATCTTGGTTTCATCAGACCAGAGAATCTTGTTTTTCATGATCTTAGAGTCTTTAGGTGCCTTTTGGCAAACTCCAAGCGGGCTGTCATGTGCCTTTTACTGAGGAGTGGAGTGCTGCAGAGATGGTTGTCCTTATGGAAGGTTCTCCTATCTCCACAAAGGAACTGTAGAGCTCTGTCAGATAGACCACCAGGTTCTTGGCTCTTCTCCCCCGATTGCTCACTTTGGCTGGGCAGCCAGCTCTAGAAAAGTCTTGGTGGTTCCAAACTTCTTCCATTTAAGAATGATGGAGGCCACTGTGTTCTTTGGGACCTTTAATGCTGCAGAACTGTTTTAGGTACCCTTCTCCAGATCTGTGCCTCAACACAATCCTGTCTCAGTGCTCTACTGACAGTTCCTTTGACCTCAAGGCTTGGTTTTTGCTCTGACATCCACTGTCAACTGTGGGACCTTACATAGACAGGTGTGTGCCTTTCCAAATCATGTCCAATCAATAGAATTACCACAGGTGGACTCCAATCAAGTTGTAAAAACATCTCAAAGATGCACCTGAACTCAATTTCGAGCCTCATAGCAAAGGTCCTGAATACTTATGTAAATAATGTATTTCTTTTTTAGTTTTTTATAAATTAGCAAAAACATTTTTTTTTAAAATTGGTTTTCGCTTTGTTATTATGGGGTATTGTGTGTAGATTGCTGAGGATTATTATTTTTTAAATCCATTTTAAAATAAGTCTGTAACGTAACAAAATGTGGACATTTATTTATTTAACTAGGCAAGTCAGTTAAGAAAAAAATCTTATTTATAATGCCAAACCCGGACAACGCTCCTTTCTAGGGAGTTTTTCCTAGCCACCGTGCTTCTACATCTGCATTGCTTGCTGTTTGGGGTTTTAGGCTGGGTTTCTGTACAGCACTTTGTGACATCAGCTGATGTGAGATGGGCTTTATAAATATATTTGATTGATTGATTGTGCACAGCCCTATGGGACTCCCAATCACGGCCAGATGTGATACAGCCTGGATTCAAACCAGAGACTGTAGTGACACCTCTTGCATTGACATGCAGTGCCTTAGACCGCTGCGCCACTCGGGAGCCCAAAGTTTAGGGGTCTGAGTACTTTCCGATGGCACTGTATGGCACCATAAACAGGAAGTTTATTAATATGAGCTAGTGAAAAGGAATTTAAATTTGAGTAGGAATGGGGAGACAATTAGATGGAGGGCAAGAAAGATATATGTGCATTAATGCAACCTTCATCATAAGGACCAGCCTACTGACTGCAGAATTATGATAGGAATTTGTACAGGCGTCACTGGAGACTTCTTCACAATCAGTATTCTACATGTCTAAAGCCTCAGACACAGACTGCACAAAGGCCAGAGCTCATCTCTCTCAGCTATAGCCTTCTGTCGAGGGAGACATTGTTCATTTGAAATTCAACACAGCATTATCAGATCATTACAAAAGACTGGTTTGAAATTACTGTAAGTATTGACTACTAAATTGACTAGTGGGTGAGACTGCACTGCATGTGAGTCAGTCAATGTGTGTGTGTCTGTGTTTGTGGGAGAGATGCGTGTGTATGTACCTGTGTGAGAGAAGGGGAAGGTAAAAGGTGGGATAGAGTGTGTGTATGCGTCAGCAACGAACCATGTTATTGAGAATGCTTATTAAACTATAATTTTGTTCCACCCCTTACCCCCATCTGCCTCCATCCATGGTTTGCGACCCCCATCTCTGTGTGTCTTTCAACCAATGAGACGGCTTGTTCACTTCTATAGTAACCATGGTGCCCGCTAAGGGGCTCATCAGATCACTATGGAAACTGTATCTGTTTACTACGAAGAGGAGCGTGAAACAGAGAATAGGGGGTTGTGCTATCCGGGATCCTTGGGACATCCCTACCCTAACCTTAACCCGTACCTAACCCTAACACTTACCTTAACCCTTTTACATTTCAACTTCAAAGGGGTAGGGACATTCCAAGGATCCCGGATAGCACGGGCCGAGAAGAGGGAGTGGTTTAGATCCATTAGGTGGAAAGGTGTTGTTGAAAGTAAAATACAGATGTGGAGAGTTACATTGGTTAATGAAAGGGAAAGATGGATGCCACAGGGAGAGAGGAATGTTGAGAGGCAGAGAGGGATGCTTAGATGGAGATCTGAGAAACAGAGAGAAACAGAGAGAGACTAAGGATTTGAAAGATATAAAAGGATGAATGGAGGTATGGGAATTGCAAACTTAATGCGGCAATCAGCAGTTGACACAATAACAGAAGAACTCCCCGCCCCTCGTTTGGTAAAAAGCTGAGGGATGGAGCTGGAAAAATGTAGCTATGGATGCAAGGACTGACCAAAATTATAGCTTTAACCATTTTGTGAGGCCATATAGTGTATTTTTACATTGACATTGTTTAAAAACGTTGGAGTAAAACAAGCTTATATTTTGGGCTCTGATGGGATATGACAGTTGAGCTAAGCTCATGAGGCATTATAAATGATATTCTTCAAGAATCAATGTGTACATACCATTAATTTACAAGTCCAAAATGTTTGTAGCAACTGCAGATTACCCCTTTAAGATGATAAGAAATCTTGTGAAAAGAGGCTAAAAGGGATATGATTGGAATTGAACGAGAATAACACATTGTGAATGTGAAAGAAAACACCATCCATTTATGTTCAATATTAATGTATCTTTATCCAATGCAAATGACAGAAAATGTAACCATATACACTGTACATGTGTTTTTAGATTATTGCGTTTGATGAGCTGTGCACAGACTTCAAGAACCCAATCGATCAGAGCAACCCCACCAGAGCGGTAAGGCCCCCTGCTTTATGAAAGGGAGTGGAGTTCTGTGAAGTGTGACCCAGTTCTATGAGCCCATCTACAGTCACGGCCACTCAGCTGTGAAGAGTAGAGCACTATAGACAGACAGGCAGACAGACAGACATAGACTATGGCAATTTATTCAAATAGAAAAACCTTTGTTTATTTATCTATTTATTTATCATGTGTGAAGCATTTACTCAATGTAACGTTGCTTCTATTTTGCCAGTGATATTTTTGCTGAGAGTTCCTTCATCTAAAATAGCTACACAATAACGTTCTGTATCTGACTCTCCATATCTGACTCCCCATATCTGACTCTCCATATCTGACTCTCCATATCTGACTCCCCATATCTGACTCTCCATATCTGACTCTCCATATCTGACTCTCCATATCTGACTCCCAATATCTGACTCTCCATATCTGACTCTCCATATCTGACTCTGCTTTCTCTCTGTTCACTTTTCAGAGGGAAAGAATTCTGAATATTGAAAGAATATGCAACTTGCTGCGGAAGGTCAGTAAGTGGCTCCAAGGCACGCACACACACACACACACCTTGTGGGAGAGAAGATCTACGCATCTATTTACAGGACTGAGACGGATTGATTCACATCTTCCCTTCCTGCCTGTAGCCCAACTTCTCATTCTCTCTCTTACTCTCTCTCTCTCACACACACACACACACACACACACACACACACACACACACACACACACACACACACACACACACACACACACATAATTATAATTACCTGGCTTTCTATACTGCCACCACTCTCTAATTTTCTCTGTCAGTGTTAATGGACAAGCTGTAGAGTCGATGAGGGGAGATTGAAGGAGGGAACACCTGGAGGCCAGCAGGCTTTTATGAAAATCATAACTGATCCCTGCCACTCTCATTCCATATGAAAATCATAACTGATCCCTGCCACTCTCATTCCATATGAAAATCATAACTGATCCCTGCCACTCTCATTCCATATGAAAATCATAACTGATCCCTGCCACTCTCATTCCATATGAAAATCATAACTGATCCCTACCACTCTCATTCCATATGAAAATTGCAGCTTTTTCAAAGCATTTTGTCCTGAATTGTTTCTGATAACGACATTTGCATTTGTGTGGTGTGCACTCTATTTGTGTGGTGTGCACTCTATTTGTGTGGTGTGCACTCTATTTGTGTGGTGTGCACTCTATTTGTGTGGTGTGCACTCTATTTGTGTGGTGTGCACTCTATTTGTGTGGTGTGCACTCTATTTGTGTGGTGTGCACTCTATTTGTGTGTTTTATTTCTAGCTGGTGGTGCCAGAGTACTCCATACATGGGCTGTTCTGCCTGATGTTCATGTGTGCTGGGGAGTGGGTCACCCTGGGCCTAAACATCCCCCTGCTCTTCTACCATCTCTGGAGGTACACGACACAAAACGACACAACACAGCATGGCACGACACGAACAACACGACATGACAAGACGCAACAAGACACAACAGGACACGACACGACACGACACAACACAACAAACAACACAACACAACACGAACGACACAACACAATAGGACACGACACGACACAAATCGACACAACAACACAACACAACAGAAACAACATTACCTGACACAACACAAACCACACTAACAACACAACATGAACGACACAACACAACACAACACAACAAGACACAAATCGACACAACAACACAACACAACACGAACAACACGACACAACGACATGGCACAACACGACACAACAAGACACAAATCGACACAACAACACGACACAACACGAACAACACGACACGAACGACATGGCACAACACGACACAACACGAACAACACGACACGAACGACAGGGCACAACACGACACAACATGACACAACACAACAACACACGACACAAATCGACACAACAACACAACACAAACAACACAACACAACAGAAACAACATTACATGACAACACAAACAACACTAACAACACAACACGAATGACACAACACAACACAACAAGAACGACATGACACAACACAACACAAATGACACAACATGACACAACCACTCTCTCAAACAGGGTGCTTTTTAGTTGTTTCTGTTGTAAGAATGCTCTCTCTCTCTCGTCAGGTTTTTCCATCGGCCGGCAGATGGGTCAGAGGTAATGTATGACCCTGTCAGTGTGATGAATGCAGACATCCTGAACTACTGTCAGAAGGAGTCCTGGTGTAAGCTGGGCTTCTACCTGCTCTCCTTCTTCTACTACCTGTACAGGTGAGGTCATATTACAGGTGAGGTCATATTAATCAAGCTATTGATCATCAGTCAAGCCAAGTTCATTGGTGAATGGGAGCCTCCTCTTCTTACTGCACAATAACTGCTGTCACTCAGACCTAAAAAAAAGAGTGACAGGGGACATGATGTTATTGCTTGGCAACATCACATTCCTTCTAACATTGCTGTCCTTCTTTCCTATTTTCTCCCTCTCTCTGTCCTTGGCAGTATGGTCTACGCCTTGGTGAGTTTCTAAACACAGAATAGAAGACAAATCGACAAAGAGGAGATTGAAAGACCGTAAAAGAGAAAGAGCATGCAAGACTAAGACTGGGTGATGTCACTCACCCTTATTTCTCACCACCCATTACGCCATCTCAGACCCTGTTTTGCTCTCCTCAAATCTTTGGATGGAGGGACAAACATCGGAGGACATCGTGAGGAAATTAGGCAAAGTAAAGAGACTTTTTTGAGGCTGCTCAGACACTGCAGAGACATAGAAGAGGAGGCGCAGACAGAGAGGAGGAATGAAATAATGAAGAGAAAGAGAGAACATCTTAGCCTGTGTACGGGATGCCTTGATCTGACCATATCACATCTTAAGGGCTGTGGGTCTGCTATTCTTAGTGATACTGTCACTCAACTGTGAATTTATAACGTTTGTGTTGCCTAAGTCCTAGCGTAGATGTTGCAGATTCATACGTCAATATCCTTCCATTCCAATAAACCTCACCATTTTAAAAAATAAACATGTATTTAGTTATTCTACTAATTTGGTTATTATTAATTATTTCAATAATTCAGTACTTGTGGTAAATCATATTCCGAGGATATGAATAGTTAGTTGTTTAAGCAAATAAATACACAGTTCAATGCTACAATTTTGATCCAGAGTGATAGTAATTGTGTTATTCACAAATATCTAATATACGTAATTTATGAAGTCAACAACACAAACACACAATATGAACTGAACATACGAACACAACATGAACCAATGGAGCAAGCCAAGAGGAGAAATAACAAGCTGTAACACTGTTTTGATTACGATACAATGGCCATAAGCTTCTGCGAAGGATCACGGATACCCTGGAGCAATGTTTGAGTCTAGGTCCATCCCAATCAAGGCACTATCTCCCAGCCCCCGTTCCTGCCCAGGGCAAACAGGCGGATTTCATTCCAACAGAAAATGATTCAGGATTGAAGGGAATGTTTTAGCTCTGACAGAGTTGGTACTTGGGTGTTTAAGTATTCTGTGTTTGTCTGTTCTGTTCTAGGCAGCAAGGGATGATTTCACCTGGACTTTCCATGCTCTGTGCTCAGTGATTCTAGATTCTAGAAATCTCATTCAAGAAAAGCAATAGCTAGGAGTGATTACTGTACATGGGATCATATTTCCTGTGTGGACTAATACTGTGTGACACAAATAACTGATGAGGCTGCTGAAGATGCTAGTGTTGATAGGGTTCCAATGATGACTGTGTCAAGCGCAGAAACGCATCTCACATAGAGCATTATGGTGGGACATACATACTGTAACTGTTCTCACTCATAGGTGTCACAGTGAATGTTGTCAGACATTTTAGTCTTCAGTTAATTTCAAAGCCGTGACTTAGCTGGTGCTGTCCTCATCGTCATGAATCCATAGCGCTATGTGTAGATCATTCATAATGATCGGACTGTGTGATGTTAAAATCATTAGAAAAATGGGTAATACTGGAACTTGAAAAATACATGTAAAACTGAGTGATTATTTATTATAAGCTGACCATAATTGTAGTAATGAATTGTTTACAACAGTTGTGATCAGTTGGCATCTGAACACACACAGAGCCCTGCATTATAATGGAGCCACTCACATTTGAGTAATGTGTCAATATTGTTCAGCTAGGTTTCTTGTGCCAAGACACATACAGTATGTTGATCCTGACAGTTCCCTCTAAAAAAGGACAACAACTTCTCAACCCCTGCCAACAATGTGAGTCAATCACAGACAATTGCTAAAGCACAAAATGGCGGGTCACAGAGGAGGGGAAATATAGCTAGGCTGACCATCAATGACTGTCATAATGCAGTTCATCAGAATGAATGAATTAATATATATTTAAGAATAACTATTTGTAACTGTCTTCTATACATCTCTCATTACTGTATGCTATATTTGTTGGTGCGGTAGTTTGTATTCATTAGAATACAATATGATATACAGGTCACAAACAGCAATGCACATATTATAATAAAATAGCAATGTGTTAAAATATTATGTGGTACAACTACTGTGTTTTCTCTTGTCTAAATCTATATTTTCTTGAACATATAATTCAAAAGCCTATTTTGTTAAGAATTGGATTCATTGGTCCAGTTGTAGTGCACTGGGTGTTCATAGTTAAAAATGCAAATGAAAGAAATTCAATGCATGATTGGGAGGTGAAGGATCTGTCTCAATAGCTGTGTGTAACAGGTGATCAAAAGAACATTGGAAGATCGAAAAGGAGACGTATTCTGAAGGCCATACTTTGTTATGTCTCAATCCCAAGATATTCTGTTTGCTATGGACTCGAGGGAACCTGGAATAGTACAATAAACAGGAGCTGAGGATTGTACATCTACAAGAGAGCAAGTATGATGGAGGAAGTGAGTGTGTTAATTATGGGGGTTGGAGGGGAGAGTGGGTGAGGGAGAGTTGGAGAGGTAGAGACAGGCAACCGGACATAGACTGCATCTCATTATACGGTGTCACCATGGCAACATAATTGTGTTAGATTCCTATTGACTCACCCTGTCTCTGCCTCACTCTCTTGCTCTCATTCAACTCAGAATCAAATCCAAAATAGGCTTTACATGCATGGCAGCACTGAAGTATAGGTAGATGCATGATACAGCAAATACATTGTTATCACTTATCTTATTCAACTCAGATGCACAGCAAACCATCTCTCTACATTACTCACATACACCCACACAAAACCACACGCACGCACGCACGCACACACACAAAGACAAACACACATACAAACACACACACACACACACCCACAAACAAACACACATAGGCACAGACACACACGCACACAAGTCATATTATATACACACCACACGTTTATGTAAGCATGCACATAAATGCCCTCTCTCCTTACACTCTCTCAGATACTTGACAGTCCATACCATATATTTCATATTTCATTCATTCTAGGCCCCCCCCTACCCTCCGAAATAATCATTTTCTCAACTCCGTCCCTGCATTCTCTCCCTCCTCTCTGCCTCCAGAGAGTAGTTGCCATGGAAACTGGTTACAATTGATAAGTTTGAAACATAAAGTACGCGCTTGGCATATGCACACACACCCTCTCTTTCTCTTTCTCTCTCTCTCACACACACACACTTTCTTTCTCTTTCTCTCTCACTCACACACACACACACACACAATTGAAAATACACTAGGATTTCTACATGGTGCATATACTCTACTCCCCACATTATAAAGTGTAAGCAAAGCAAGACATCAGGCAATATTATGACTCAGACATTGTGTGTCCTCACAAACAGGGAATAGTCAAAGTAATTGGTGGTATGTCATGCCCATTGATGTATAGTTGGTCAAATGGCTGATTAACACTTTGCTAAATGATTGGGTTTCTAGAAGTGAACCCATCACCTATATTTGGAATTAATTCCACTGGAATAGTCAGAGAGAAGGGGGAGGAAAAATTGGGGGGAGATACAGTGGGGCAAAAAAGTATTTAGTCAGCCACCAATTGTGCAAGTTCTCCCACTTAAAAAGATGAGAGAGGCCTGTAATTTTCATCATAGGTACACTTCAACTATGACAGACAAAATGAGAAGACAAAAAATCCAGAAAATCACATTGTAGGATTTTTAATGAATTTATTTGCAAATTATGGTGGAAAATAAGTATTTGGTCACCAACAAACAAGCAAGATTTCTGGCTCTCACAGACCTGTAACTTCTTCTTAAAGAGGCTCCTCTGTCCTCCACTCGTTACCTGTATTAATGGCACCTGTTTGAACGTGTTATCAGTATAAAAGACACCTGTCCACAACCTCAAACAGTCACACTCCAAACTCCACTATGGCCAAGACCAAAGAGCTGTCAAAGGACACCAGAAACAAAATGGTAGACCTGCACCAGGCTGGGAAGACTGAATCTGCAATAGATAAGCAGCTTGGTTTGAAGAAATCAACTGTGGGAGCAAGTATTAGGAAATGGAAGACATACAAGACCACTGATAATCTCCCTCGATCTGGGGCTCCACACAAGATGTCACCCCATGGGGTCAAAATGATCACAAGAACGGTGAGCAAAAATCCCAGAACCACACGGGGGGACCTAGTGAATGACCTGCAGAGAGCTGGGACCAAAGTAACAAAGCCTACCATCAGTAACACACTGTGCCGCCAGGGACTCAAATCCTGCAGTGCCAGACGTGTCCACCTGCTTAAGCCAGTACATGTCCAGGCCCATCTGAAGTTTGCTAGAGAACATTTGGATGATCCAGAAGAAGATTGGGAGAATGTCATATGGTCAGATGAAACCAAAATATAACATTTTGGTAAAAACTCAACTCGTCGTGTTTGGAGGACAAAGAATGCTGAGTTGCATCCAAAGAACACCATACCTACTGTGAAGCATGGGGGTGGAAACATCATGCTTTGGGTCTGTTTTTCTGCAAAGGGACCAGGACGACTGATCCGTATAAAGGAAAGAATGAATGGGGCCATGTATCGTGAGATTTTGAGTGAAAACCTCCTTCCATCAGCAAGGGCATTGAAGATGAAACGTGGCTGGGTCTTACAGCATGAAAATGATCCCAAACACACCGCCCGGGCAACGAAGGAGTGGATTCGTAAGAAGCATTTCAAGGTCCTGGAGTGGCCTAGCCAGTCTCCAGATCTCAACCCCATAGAAAATCTTTGGAGGGAGTTGAAAGTCTGTGTTGCCCAGCAACAGCCCCAAAACATCCCTGCTCTAGAGGAGATCTGCATGGAGGAATGGGCCAAAATACCAGCAACAGTGTGTGAAAACCTTGTGAAGACTTACAGAAAACATTTGACCTCTGTCATTGTCAACAAAGGGTATATAACAAAGTATTGAGATAAACTTTTGTTAATGACCAAATACTTATTTTCCACCATAATCTGCAAATAAATTCATTAAAAATCCTACAATGTGATTTTCTGGATTTTTTTTATTCTCATTTTGTCTGTCATAGTTGAAGTGTACCTATGATGAAAATTACAGGCCTCTCATCTTTTTAAGTGGGAGAACTTGCACAATTGGTGGCTGACTAAATACTTTTTTGCCCCACTGTCTGAATGACATATTATAGAAGATTTCTGATAGTTACACCTGGCCAGAAATAATAAAATACTTTAACTGGAAGGGAAGGAGAGATGGGGAAGTGGATAGAGAAAAGGGTGACAAATTACTGGGGGTTAGAAAAAACAGGGCGCTGTGGAGATATCTGGGTAAGAGAGACATGGGAGTCTGGATGGGGTTATTAAACAACTGGGCATGGACTGTAAAGACAAATGAGGGCATTAAATACTGTCCATTTGGGCTGTGTCAGTTGAGGATCTGTCATGATGCGACACCCTAGTTTAAATATGCAGGTTACATGTAATCTATGAGCAAAGCATGTCAGAGATGAATGAACTAAACTGGTTGATACCAGACTCAGTAAGCTGAAGATGTACTGTATGTGTGTCATGTACTTTGTTCCCAGTGAGTCAATATGTCTGGAGACAAGCATGGTTCCCTGAATAAGAAACGCAGCCTATGCATAACATCTGCATATCATCACTTTTTTTGGCAGCAGTAAATGCTATACTAACTCACAAATAGATTTCCCCAATCTGCAGCCAAATCTGCAACATGCAACTGAAGAAGCAAGACTTTTTCACTTGGGCTTGTTTTCTACTAAATCTCTCAGTAAAAGGCACATGCTCACTAATATGCCAAGAGAGGTACATTAACACATACTGTATTCCTTCCCACCTTATCTCTCTCTAACACACACACACACACGCACGCACGCACACACACATGTACAAACACACACCACTGCTTCCCATTTGTACCCAAAAATGCATACTGAAGAGAGCCCAGATCCATCAATGAACATGTTGTGTGTGTTTCAGATTATAGCAAACATACAGTAGTTGAAAACAACAATAGGCATGTCCTCTCTCTCAGTCTCATCTGTTTGATGCTGTGTCATGCTGTGAAATATAACACTGGAACAGCTGGGGAATGGGGCTACGTGTTGGTGTGAAGAATGCTACCAATTCTGTTTCTGAGCTATGCACAAACACACAAGCATTAATATTCAAGAATACTAGAATACTCTCAGACAAAAATGTACTAGGACAAACAGAGTGGGACAGGATTTAAACCACAACCAGACAAAGAATGTACACATGGATGTTGACTCTTGTGCACATAGCACCTTCGGGAAACACGGGTGGCATGGCAACGGGAACTGGCATCTGCAAGCGTTACTGTTGCAATTAGAGAGGAAAGGAATGGAAGATCAGATGGGGTAGGTGTGGGGGTGGGATGGAGGAGGGGATGGGGTAGGGGTGTGGGGGTGGGACGGAGGATGGAATGGGGTAGGGGTGTGGAGGATGGGATGGGGTAGGGGTGTGGGGGATGTAGGATGGAATGGGGTATGGAGGATGGGATGGGTGGAGGATGGGATGGTGTAGGGGTGTGGGGGGATGGAGGATGGGATAAGGTAGGGGTGGCGGTGAGGTGGAGGATAGGATGAGGTAGTTGTGTGGGATGGGATGAAGGATGGGATGAGGCAGGGATGGGGGGTGGAGGATGAGATGAGGCAGGTGTGTGGGGGTGTGGTGGAGGATGGGGTGGGGGGTTGGGATGGGATGGAGGATGAGGTAGGGGTGGAGGATGGGATGGGATGGGATGGGGTATGTGTGGGGGTGGGATGGAGGGTGGGATGAGGTAGGGTTGGCGGTGAGGTGGAGGATGAGGTAGGGTTGGGGTAGGTGTGGGGGGGGTGGAGGATGGGATGGGGTAGGTGGAGGAGGATGGGAAGAGGTGGTTGTGGGGGGGTAGGGGTGAGATGGAGGATGGGGTAGGTGTGGGGGGGGCTGGTGGGATGGGGATGGGATGGGGGGGGCTGGTGGGATGGAGGATGGGATGGGGTAGGGGTGGGTGGGATGGAGGATGGGATGGGGTAGGGATGGGTGTGTGTGATGGAGGATGGGGTAGGGGTGGGGGGGATTGGGATGGAGGATGGGGATGGGATGGGGTAGGGGTGGGGGTTGGGATGGAGGATGGGATGGGATGGGATGGGGTAGGTGGGGGGTGGATAAAAGTGTCATTATTGACTCAGCTATCATGGAAGAAGGGAGGGAGGGAAAAAGAGTGAGGGGAAAATGTAATGTGCTGTTATGTATTTTGTGTAAAATGTTACACATAATTCTAAAGGGTCAGAGTGTTACAGTATGCCTAGGGCTAAGAGATATTTTGGAAAAGAAAGACAAAGTACAACGTCTAAAAACTGTGAGGAATAAAATACTTGTCTTAGAAAGAAATAAAGCACACTGCCTCACTTACAGCAACATGTACTTCTAGTGACATTTAAAAAAGCAGATTGGTAAAGACTAGTAAAGATTAGTTATCTTATATTGTTAAATTGTGTATAAAATAGTATACACATGTTATTATCAGTGATGGGCCTTTAAACAGTACAAAAAAATGTCACGGGGGTCTCTAGTTTTGAAAATGATAATTGCTCACAATGTCACCAACTCTTGAAGAGTTAGGAGTACATTTTAGCACATAATATCACAGCAGAACTGCGAGTTCTATTATGTATTTTTAGCAAGTTACATTAGCTGGCACTGAACCTTAACAATCTTTCTCCTTCCACCCTACCTGACACTGATGAATGCATATTATCAGCACTTATCAGCACTCAATACACCCCCACACACTATGACTCACACATATATATATACACACACACACACACACACACACACACACACACACACACACACACACACACACACACACACACACACACACACACACACACACACACACACACACACACTTTCTGCCAATGTGCACACGGCAACACAGGTGATTTTCTGAAGAGAAAGTGTACCGAACAGTACTGTATTTGACAAAAAAAAGACGCTACTTGACTGACACCTGGTGGTTTTGAGTGGAAATTGCACAATTAAGCTTATCGTCAGTGGTCCCTACGCATTAAAAAATGGTGTTAATAATGCACCGTCTTACATTTACATTAAAATATTGGTCAACACAAACAGGAATATGGTCCACTTCTTGAATTAAAAAAGAAAAACGTGGTTTGACATGACATCTCATAACTCACCTAAAAAAGGTTTTATAAAGAAGGGTAGGCTATCCCATAATGCACTGCAAATGTCTGTCAGCGGACATTGAGCACCTCCTAATGAACTTACTAGCTAACAGTCACAACAAAAACAGAACAGTGTATTGCTAATTAAGAACATACTCTCAATACGTCTTAGAAGGAGGATACAAACAAGCCTAACATAATGAGTGGTCTACGCACTGTCCTGGTCTCTACTGGGTTTGTCGGTGTGGTAGGCATTGGATATGGAATGTGGTCAGTGATTACACCAGGAGAGGAAAGGAAGAGGGAAATGCTCAAGGTAGGCCGCTAACGATGCACTTGACTTACACAGCACTGACTTTTTAAACCGAACAAAGGACTGCTTGTCCTTCGTTAGTCAGATGTGTATGATTTGTGCATTACATTTTATTTTTGTAAATGGCTTGCCAGTAGCTTCACCTATCAGACATGGATAGGTACATGACGTTGTGGTTATCTCTTTGCGCACTTGTCCGAGAGGTTCTCCTAGTGGTGCTTATTACTTAATTCAGTGGTTCCCAAACTGGGGGGTGCGAGGGGTCAGTGTAAGAATGCACAAGGTGCAATTTCGAAATTGGGAAGTGCATCAAGTTTTCCTCTTATGTCAGTCATTGCAGACCTTGGAGAGCTATTTATAACATGTCAGAAATGTCCAGATCAACTACCCCACGTCAGCTGTTTTTTTTTGCTAGTTTTTTAAACCCATTGATTTTGTTGTAATGTTTGAGTCACTCGGATATCATATGAACACACATAAGACATGGAAAATGTGTAGAATTTCAGGAAATAAGCTTTAAACTTGCGAAGTGACAGAAGGGGGACCTGAGTGAAAAGTTTGGGAACCACTGGGTTAATTGACGAGCCATAGAATGGCATAGTCTGTCACTAATACTCACCAAAGACAGAAGAGAAAGTGCTGATAAAAAAATATATAAAAAATGACATTTCTATTTATCTGTTATTTTACCAGGTAAATTGACTGAGAACACATTCTCATTTACAGAAATGACCTACAGCAACGACCTGAGGAATAGTCATGTGGATTGGAACATGCAATCATGTCCGTTCTATACATTTAATTTCTATCTGCAACCATCTGCAATTGCCTCCCACTGAAAAAGGCCTGATGGTTTCCTGGTCTGAATCAAACGGCGAAAGGAATAAGAAACAGCAGAGCAGACAGTCTTCAATAACATTATACCTTGCTTTGTTTTGGTGTCAGCTTCTGTTGCATTATCTGTATGCAGTATCTGTTTTACATTCACCTCGGCTATGAAAAGCCAACTGACATTTACTCCTGGGGTGCTGACCTGTTGCACCCTCGACAACCACTGTGATTATAATTATTTGACCCTGCTGGTCATCTATGAACATTTGAACATCTTGGCCATGTTCTTTTATAATCTCCACCCGGCACAGCCAGAAGAGGACTGGCCACCCCTCATAGCCTGGTTCCTCTCTAGGTTTCTTCCTAGGTTCTGGCCTTTCTAGGGAGTTTCCTAGCCACCGTGCTTCTACACCTGCATTGCTTGCTGTTTGGGGTTTTAGGCTGGGTTTCTGTACAGCACTTTGAGATATCAGCTGATGTAAGAAGGGCTTTTATAAATACATTTGATTTGATATGCTCTTTTTCCAATCTGACCATCAGAATCTACCTGAAGCTAACCCACTGAGAATGGAGGAGACAAGGAAGAGGAACGCCCTCATGATGCAGGTGCTGAAGGAAGCTGCAGAGACCGATGACAACATTGCGAGAGGATTGGGCCCTATGAGATCCCAGAAATAGTCATGCTCACATGCTGGTTCTCCAACTCAGACATCACATGCATCATCCAATGGTTGCGTGCCATGTCATTGACTGTGCCATCAGGCACCAGATTGCTACAACGTGGTTAGCTGATACGTAAAAAAACTATCCAGATCTGACATGTGACGTCTGAGCAGGGGAACCAGACCATTGTCTTCACATTGATTTGAAAGACGTGGGGAAGAGACCATACTATTACAGATGACACACCAGTAAACCTGAGCTTCACCACTTCCTCTTAAGAGACAAGATTATATTGACTAAGTGTTTGCATTTATGTTGAGTATGAATGAGTGGAAGGGGTGTTAAGTACTTTGTTTCACTGAATTGAGAAAGTGCTGAAAATAAGAAGCAATGGTTCCCAAACTTCACAACTTGAACACATGCTCTGTTACATTGAAACAAAGCATATTTATTACAATAAGTGTTGTATATAATTCATTCATCATTTTTGCTAGCTGAACGTGCTTGTGATGGTCACAACAATGTATGGCTAATAAAATGTAAACAATCCTCCCTAGTTTTTTATATTGGATATTTTCTGTTACATTTTGTAAAACCAATTCGATTTAATGGATAGAGTAACGTTTTTAAATGATGTAGTTTACATGATCATGAATATAATTATGTTGTCACTTGTCAGCGGACCAGTGTTGGGGACCCTTTTACCGGTTGCACCCATTTCCGGCTTGAGAAAATGACGTTAATTTCAATTGATGTCGAAGGTTGCGGTCAGATTCATGCACAACACATGCAGTCGTAATCGTCATACCTGAGTGGTCGTAACTGGGATCGAGATTACATTTTTAACTGATGTACGTTTTAATAATAAGCGATTATAGTAATTTGTCAAGTTAGCTGCTTGGTAGTAATCACATCAAGCCAAGCACAGCTAACGAGCTAGTTAGCATAAATCCATATTTTTTTGGGACAATGTCAACACCAGAGCCATTTCCCGTACCACCGGGCTCAGTATCACCTGCAGCGGGTCAAATGTTTGGGAGCTGTTGGAGTTGTCGGATTCTTTCAGGTGGAGGTCTGCTGTTAGGAGCTGGATATGTCTTCCTAGCCGCCCGAAAAGTAATGCGCCAAGGTGGGACAACCTCAATGGGAACTGTCGCACAAGTCGCGTTTGCAGCAAGTGAGTATTGTGATTTATTGGCAGCATGTCTAAATGTACAGTGGCAAGAAAAAAAGTATGTGAACCCTTTGGAAATACTCAGATTTATGCATAAATTAGTCATAAAGTGGCATCTTATCACCTAGGTCACAACAATAGACAGTCTGCTTAAACTAACACACAAACAATGATACGTTTGCATGTCTTTATAGAACACACTGTGTAAACTTTCACAGTGCAGGGTGGGAAAAATATGTGAAGCCTTGGATTTAATAACTGTTTGACCTCAACCAAACGTTTTCTGTAGTTGCGGATCAGACCTGCACAACAGTCAGGAGGAATTTTGGACCATTCCTCTTAACAAAACTGTTTCAGTTCAGCAATATTCTTTGGATGTCTGGTGTGAACTGCTAACTTGAGGTCATGCCACAGCATCTCAAATCAGGTTGAGGTCAGGACTCTGACTGGGCCACTCCAGAAGGTGTATTTTCTTCCATTGAAGCCATTCTATTGTTGATTTACTTCCATTCTGGGTCATTGTCCTGTTGCATCACCCAACTTCAATTGATGGAAAGATAACATTATCCTGCAAAATGTCTTGATAAACTTGAATTCATTTTTCCATCGACAATAGCAAACTATCCAGGCTGAGGCAGCAAAGCAGCTCCAAACCATGAGGCTCCCTCCACCATACTTTACAGTTGGGATGAGGTTTTGATGTTGGTGTGCTGTGCCTTTTATTGTCCACACATAGTGTTGTGTGTTCCTTCCAAACAACTCAACTGTCCACAGAATATTTTGCCAGTAGCGCTGTGGAATATCCAGGGGCACATTTGCCAACTTCAGACATGCAGCAATGTGTTTTTTTTTTAGACAGTACTCCCATGAACACCATTCTTGTTTAGTGTTTTACATATCGTAGACTTGTCAGATGTAGGCATGTTCCAGAGATTTCTGTAAGTCTTTAGCTGACAATCTAGGATTCTTCTTAACCTCATCGAGCATTCTGCGCTTTGCTCTTGCAGTCATCTTTGCAGTACGGCCACTCCGAGGGAGAGTAGCAACAGTGCTGAACTTTCTCCATTTATAGACAATTTGTCTTACTGTGGACTGATGAACATCAAGGCTTTTAGAGATACTTTTGTAACCCTTTCCAGCTTTATGCAAGTCAACAATTCTTGATCTATTTTGCTCAAGGCATGGCTCACATTAGGCAATGCTTCTTGTGAATAGCAATCTCAAATTTTGTGAATGTTTTTTTATAGGGCAAGGCAGCTCTAACCAACATCTCCAATCTCATTGATTGGACTCCAGGTTAGCAGACTCCTGACTCCAATTAGCTTTTGGAGAAGTCATTAGCCTAGGGGTTCACATACTTTTTCCAAAGAAGATCAGATCAAATTTGATCACCAATTTATGCAGAAATCCAAAGGGTTCACATACTTTTTCATGACACTCTCCTGCATTGTATTAGCAGCAGGAATTTATCCAACATTACTAAGGTGAAAGCAAAGGCAAGAGCTATGATCAGTTGAAGCTATTCAAAGTATTCTAGCAGGGCCTCTGAGGTGCAGTCAACTCAATATTTCTGTTTCAGGTTTGGCTGCTTGGGGAGTCGTGGTCATCGCTGACCCTGTGGGGAAATCACACAGGAAGGCTTGAAGATGCTCTGACAGATGGAATTATTTGAAGCTGCTGAAGTATAAGCCATGGTCATATCCAAGAATACCTTGACAGATAGTGATCTTGGCATAATGGATGAGAACATGCCAAAGACTATTCTCAGTCAGTGTGACCTGTCTATAATACATTAAATAAATTGAGAATATGTGCACTTGGAACTACCTTGTGCAACTAAGAATTTCATTGGATGATATATACCATGCGTATCCTGTACATACGACTAATACAACTTGAACTACCTTGTGTTCATGCCACCATGACTGTATTTAGACAGGCAGCCCAATTCTGATCATTCTCACTAAATTGGTATTTTGACCCATCAGATAAGCTCTGAAAAAGATCTGAAGTGAAAAGATCAGATTTGTCAAAAGACCAGTTAGTGGGAAAAATATCAGAATTGGAATCTTGAGTCCATTTCATCTACTTCTGAACCATCAGAAAGACAGCCAATCATACAACTGCTCAATTCACCCAATGTAAAGGAACCATCAAATTGGTGCAGAGTACCACTCTTTCCTCACTGAGGTTTATTGCATTTCATCCCAGTGACAAATGTAATTATAAAAATGACAGATATTGCTCCCAGTACATTGCTCACACTGCATGAATGGTCATGTCAATGTTGAACTGTGATGAGACAGCAGAAACAAGGCTTTGGGAAAATAGTTATGAGTTGGCATTGGGTCCCTTCTTCTTGCCAAATGTTGGTACCACATTCACAAAGCGCCGATTATACTGGATCCTCCTTTTAGCCCTGCCAGTCTTCTTTTTCTTCTTCTCTTGCTTATCCACCTGTGAGAATGGTTATAAACAGTTAGAGGTGTGGTGTCTTGACGTGCACACTAGAGACTAAGCAACCTTGCCAGAAGAGCAAGTCATGTTGAATATGCCACATTAATTTAATTTCTATTACACACAAAACACCCACCTTGGGAGTCTGTCCCCTGACTTTCCCCGCTCGGGCCAAGGAGCCATGGACTTTGCCTGGGATAGGAAATGGAAATTGATCAAAGCAAGCCCCACCAAATAATGGTACAGAAACAAAGACCGTAATAATTTCACTTATTTACAATAACGTCAAGAATGTTTAATTATTGATCACTTACCCCCCAACAGTCGGGGGGTAACCTCAAGAGTGCTTAACTCCAGTGCCGATTGGCCAATCACAGCATCATCCTGCAGGGGTTCCCCGCACAGAAAAACCACCTGGTCATCACAGGAGAGTCCCTCCAATGCCTCAATATGAGCCTTGTGGAGAAGGGACGAGAACAAAGAGCTGAATGTGGTTAACCTTTCATGGTCATCAATGAACTTTTAAACCAACAAAGTTGGCAGACCAAAGCACAGTAGTGCTATACTTTACCTTGATGTCAGCGACAGTTTCTAACCCAGACACCTGAAAGGTGTGGAGAGTCTGAGCACGCACAAACAGCTGCATGATCAACCTGTTCAAAACAAGATGGATGATGTTAGGTCCGTGTGTTCTACAATCCTGAAAGACCTTGTGCAGGATTTTGTTCCAGCCTAGTACTAAAACACCTGATACCAACAGGGTTTAATTGATTTAACTAAGCAAGTTATGTATTAGTTTGTTTCTTCAGGCTTATGTCAGAATAAACGGTGAATCAAATGTCCAACAACTAGTTCAAAGATGAGTAGTTCGTGTTAAATCATTAGCAACTGACGTTATAGCTAGACTAGCCAGAGCGGTAGAACAATTTATATTTCCTGTCGACATCAACAAAGACAACTTTTTTTAAGAGACAATGTTTAAAATGTCATGAAACTTTTGAGTCCCTTTGTTATGAGTTACAAAACAGAATTGAAACTTATTTCATAGCTCACCAAAGTCTCGCAGTGTAATAATCGCGTGCTTCGCCAATGGTGTTTGGCCTGGAGATGGAAAACAGGAAGCATTTCATTGCGCATACCTGTGACGTAGTATTCTCTGATCCCGCCCACGTGTGGTGGTCGAGAAAAATGATGTCGCGCTCCTTCATAAACAGGACCACAATGTTATGCAGATGATTTAGCGAAAGTTTCGAGCTTTACGACCACACGGCAAGAATACCAATACTACGATACGGTTACGAGTGAGTTGGCTATTTTATACCCATATACAGTACCAGTCAAAAGTTTGGACACACCTACTTATTCAAGGGTTTTTCTATATTTTGACTATTTTCTACATTGTAGAACAATAGTGAAGACATCAAAACTATGAAATAACACATATGGACTCATGTAGTAACCAAAAAAAGTGTTAAACAAATAAAGTATATTTTATATTCTTCAAAGTAGCCACCCTTTGCCTTGATGACAGCTTTGCACACTCTTGACATTCTCTCAACCAGCTTCACCTGGAATACTTTTCCAACAGTCTTGAAGGAGTTTCCTTCTCTCTGCAGTCCAACTCATCCCAAACCATCTCAAATGGGTTGAGGTCGGGTGATTGTGGAGGCCCAGTTATTGTCCTGTTGAAAAGCAAATAAGCAAATTACAATTTAGCATTAATACTGAAGTGATATATGTGCAGATGATGATGTGCAAGTAGAGATACTGGGGTGCAAAAGAGCAAGAGGGTAGGTAATAATATGGGGATGAGGTAGTCAGGTGTGCTATTTACAGATTGGCTGTGTACAGGTACAGTGATCGGTAAGCTGCTCTGACAGCTGATGCTTAAAGTTAGTGAGGGAAATATAGGACTCCAGCTTCAGTGATTTTTGCAATTCGTTCCAGTTATTGGCAGCAGAGAACTGGAAGGAATTGCAGCCAAAGGAGGAGTTGGCTTTGGGGATGACCAGTGAAATATACCTGCTGGAGCGCATGCTACAAGTGGGTGCTGCCTAGCAAAGACTTATAGATGACCTGGAGCCAGTGCGTTTGGCGATAGATATGTAGTGAGGGCCAGCCAACGAGAGCATAGAGGTCACAGTGGTGGGTAGTATATGGGGCTTTGGTGATAAAACGGATGGCACTGTGATAGACTGTGATTGACTACATCCAGTTTGCTGAGTAGAGTGTTGGAGGCTATTTTGTAAATGACATCGCCGAAGTCAAGGATCGGTAGGATAGTCAGTTTAACGTTTGGCGGCATGAGTGAAGGAGGCTTTGTTGTGAAATAGGAAGTCAATTCTAGATTTAATTTAATTTAATTTTGGATTGGAGATGTTTAATGTCAGGATGGAAGGAGAGTTTACAGTCTAACCAGACACCTAGGTATTTGTAGTGAAGAGCATGCGCTTAGTTTTACTAGAATTTAAAAGCAGTTGGAGGCCACAGAAGGAGAGTTGTATGGCGTTGAAGCTCGTTTGGAGGTTTGTTAACACCGTGTCCAAATAAGGGCCAGATGTATACAGAATGGTGTTGTCTGCGTAGAGGTGGATCAGAGAATCACCAGAAGCAAGAGCGACATCATTGATATACACAGAGAAAAGAGGTAGCCCGAGAACTGAACCCTGTGGCACCCCCATAGAGACTGCCAGAGGTCCGGACAACAGGCCCTCCGATTTGACACACTGAACTCTATCTGAGAAGCAGTTGGTGAACCAGGCTAGGCAATCATTTGAGAAGCCAAGGCTAGTGAGTCTGCCGATAAGAATGCGGTGATTGACAGAGTCGAAAGCCTTGGCCAGGTTGATGAAGACGGCTGCACAGTACTGTCTTTTATCGATGGCGGATATTATATCGTTTAGGACCTGGAGCGTGACTGAGGTGCACCCATGACCAGCTCGGAAACCAGATTGCATAGTGGAGAAGGTACGGTGGGATTCGAACTGGTCGGTGATCGTTTGTTAACTTGGCTTTCGAAGATTTTAGAAAGGCAGGGCAGAATGGAAATACGTAGGACTATAACAGTTTGGGTCTAAGGTGTCTCCCTCTTTGAAGAGGGGGTTGACCGTGGCAGCTTTCCAATATTTGGGGATCTCAGACAATTCAAAAGAGAGGTTGAATAGGCTAGTAATAGGGGTTGCAACAATTTTGGCAGAAAATTGAAGAAAGAGAGGGCCCTGGGGCCTGCCCTGCATAAATGTGTGGAATTGGGATGGATTGACTGCTTATTTTCCCTTTTCAATGCATTTGTCAATTAATTTTTTCATGAATGAGTTATCTGGAGCACACGAGAATACATTTCTCCCTGTCACTTTCCCTTCAAAAACAGACATTGTGTATCCCAGCTGGAGAAGCCAAGAGTGGGATATTAGCATCTACAGAAGAATACAAATTTGTGGAACAACTGATATCAACTTCACGAGTGCCCTTTCCCCCTAAACATGATGGTCCTTCCCCATTTGGCTGGACTCCTCCATCAGGTGAAGCTTGACACCTTACGTTATCCTTTGTTTTAAGGCAAATGGAGAGCAATGGCTTCGTTTATCACACCGATTCAACTTCTGCTTCAAATATCTTACTACATTTAAATTTGTTGTTCGAGTTGTTTTACACTTCTAATATTCTGTACATGATTTATCTGCCAACACTTAGTTGTTTATAGTCTCATACACACATCTCTCATAGGCCTTTTCTCAATTGGATTTGCTGAAGTCCTGTGTCCTCTCCGTCCTCTCTCGACTCCTTTTGAAAAAAGTCAAAGATAATGAAGGAGGGGAGGCAAGTAGAGGGAAGGTGTATCGAGATGTGCTTGTTTGAAATGAAATCGTCCTTCTCCACTGCACGTCATCAGGCAAATTAAGTTTACAGCGGTGGAATCCCAAAAGAAATGTGTAATGTGCTAAAAACACATTTAGTTGTTGTGCTAGACATTTTATAGATTGTTTTTAAATGTTTGCATGCTTTTCTCCTTTGAGAAAGAAATATCTGATTCAAATGGGGTGTGGCAGATTTCAAAACTCTTCCGCAAAGAACTCTGGTAGGTTACACAGCACTCGGTAGGATACACATGACTATCCTTGATGAAAGTGGCTATCGAGGAGGGCCGGACACTCTTCCATTAGCCTGTAAACAAATGAACACTCTCCTCGACCATGTCAGTCTCCACGTCATGTAGGAGAGAGGAAAGAGGACAGACTTTTTCTCAAATGAGACCATAGTCTCAGCAAACACACTTTGGGTATCAGGTGCTATTTACTTTATGGTTGATTAACCTCAATTAAATATTTTTCCTATTTTTCTCACCCCCTTTAACCCAACATTTTATAGAGGTGCCTCTTGCTTTACCATACATGATCTGTCGCTCCCGAATGCACAATGTTCCTGTCTACATTTACATCACCTATGGCAGTCACAAGACAAGGATGAAGGGAACATCTGGGTGAGTGAGACAGAATTTCTAGGTTTCATCTGTCAAAGCATTGTTGAAACTGTTGCAGTATTGCATATCAGTAAGTATGACTGGCTGGAAACCAGAGTATAAGTATAAGAGCTCTTTTATTTATCTAGCAACAACTTTGGGTTGAATGCTATGTTTTCCTCATCACTGTGCAGTTGTTTTCCCCTGATTAATGCTGCTACTTTTGTGTCTCCTGTCAGGCTTTTGAGAAGGATGTTAAGGAGTACCTGCAACAGCTTACTGGCAAACACTTGCCAACCCAGGTCAATGAAGTGACCATGACAATTCGAGTCAAAGGTCACTTTGATACAGCGCTGAAGGAGTGGCTGGTGAAGAAGGGATTCTAAGTGGACCTTTGGCGAGGAGGTAAACTGTCGCAGAACAGTTGTCAAAGAAAAATAGTGCTTACTTTTCTATATGCACCCAACATTTTCAAATGAGTGGATAAATAAGAGACAGTTGTTTATTTATGTCCATGTCAATTATATTTGTTTGTATGTAACACCTTACGCTCAAATGACAAGAGTTCTTCAAATTTGAATAATTAAATGGCCAATTGCTATGGGGGATGTCTGCTTTATTTAAAAAATGTATTTTTTATTTTTATATCCACAGGAACAATATCAGTTGTAAGTTTGATATGTGATTTGGGTATTCATTGCTGTAAAATAATACCACAGCTTATCAGTGGAGGTTCCTTAGATGAGGAAGAGGAGGACCATCCTCAGTGAATTTCCTAAAAATGAAATTATAAAATATTTAGTAGTAGTTGACTCGAAAAGAGAAAGACAATAGTTGAACAGTTTTTAACAAATACATTTCCTCTAAAATGAAGGAGCCGCAAGAGAGAGATTTTGTTTAAAAAAATGTAGTTTCATTTTCACTTACTTAGCTAGCAAATGCAGCTAGCTAGTTTAGCCTACT
Source organism: Oncorhynchus tshawytscha (assembly GCF_018296145.1). Taxonomy (NCBI): domain Eukaryota; kingdom Metazoa; phylum Chordata; class Actinopteri; order Salmoniformes; family Salmonidae; genus Oncorhynchus; species Oncorhynchus tshawytscha. The sequence goes on along the minus strand of NC_056461.1, from coordinate 35,646,777 downwards.
CAAACACCCTGCTCAAACAAATGGATGCTATGTTAGCCAGCTAGCTATGACTATCCAACACAACACTGAAACTCTTCCAAGTCAGGGTAAGCTTTTGGTTTTACAAATGTATTGCCACCAGGGCCTGCGGATGTAAGTGCTAACTAAACTGCTTACTGACTGTGCACTAACGTTACTGCATGATTGTAACATATGACGTTACTTTAGCTAATATGTTGACAACGGTGTAGGCTGTGTATAGCGGTTAAGATATGGTTTGGCTTGGAAAGTTATTTTTGCCTGGTCACATACAGCTGATGTGTTGTGCATTGAAGTCCACAAGCGAAGGGAAAAGGTGAGAGGAGGAGAGCCCATAGATGCGAGAAGGAATACAACATGGCTGCTATGATAGTGAGCTGGGTTTACGTGTGATAAGGGGTGTAATTCATTCTGCCAATTCTGTAGAAAAAATAAATGGAATTAAATGGGGATAAACCTACCTGAATTTGTCCATTAGAAACTTGTTTGCAACTGTTGGACTAATGAGTACACCCTAGATCAGCTAGATGCAGGCAAGAGTGTGCAAGGTGGTATTGAATGTGTCACTGTTTACCCATGTGTTCGTCTGTCTCCTGAAATGTTTCTCTTGACCTGCGTGCACCTACGTTGTAAACTTTCATTCATAGGCTAGGTTTTAGCAACCTCATGCAGTAGCCTAAAACTATCACTGTTACATTGGACTGGGTGAATGGAATATGAATGACAGTCATCCAATATGCTGTAATAGAGATAAGGCCATTACCGACCGCCAGTGGTGTTCATTGTTTTGTGGTGTAGTCAATACTCAATACTGGCAAGTTCATTTAGGATTTGGTGTATTTTTCATCGCTGTTGATGGATTTTTTCATGGGAATTTAAACTTGAGGGAAATGTTCCGAAAGATGCTGATGTTTTCTGTGACTTTTAAATGCAGCTCATTTCATTATCCAGTTTCTATGGCCGTCACTAGTTACCACAGCCACAACGTCATACACCCCGCCTGTTTTTTTACAATTTATCTTCTTAACATGTGATTTGAAACCTAACCCTAGCGTTAACCATATGTCTAACCATAACATTAAATTAAGACCAAAAATATTTTTTATGTTTTCATACATTATTACGAAATAGCCCATTTGACTTTCTTGCTGTGGTAACTAATGGAAACGATCTTCCGTGTCTGACAGTTATTTGATTTTGCGAGCGTTTTACGACGGGGAGACGTCATCCAATAGCGACAAGCTCAGAAACCATTTACGGCAGGAGTTTTAACAACGTTTAGTCCGAAATACTTAGTCGCACATGTTGTGTTCTTTGATAGTTTTAGGCTGATTAAACGCCGAAAAATTGTAATTACTGTACTACATATTGAAGTATTGGGATTTTCATGTGTCTGACGACGTACGGAGAAGGCTTCTAAAGGTACGGCCATAGTAGTGAAACTATTATAATATATCTTACATTCAATTCTGTGAGAGGACTCGAGTTGTAAAATCTGTCTTTCCTTTCAGGCAAATTGGACGTTCATCGTTTCACTCAACAGAATTACATCAGCATGCAATGAGAAGTAGAAACTAATTTGCCCACCCAAAATCATGAATCCAATACTTAGACAGAGAATCCCTCCATCTGTGCGGAAGTTGTTGACCGACATTGGACCAAGGGATGAGCACCACTGCAGTGAATGGCCTAACACAGAGCCTGAGACTGTCACTAGAGATGGAATTGAGCTTCCTGCCAGAGGAACCACCAATAGCAGTGAATTTCTGACACCAGCTACTGGGAAAGAGGATGGAGATGCAGACCATACAGATGCCACAACACAAAGCAAAGTGTGTGGGCTGTGCTTATGCAAACTCTCTTACTACACCTGTCCACGATGCAATGTACCTTACTGTGGCCTGGAATGCTACCGGAGTACAAATCATTCTGTGTGCTCAGAGGAATTCTATAAGGAGTCTGTGTTAAAGGAGCTGAAAGATATTGGAGAAACAGAGTGTGAGGGGAGGAAGAAGATGCAGGATATTCTGTTAAGGCTGAGACATATGGCAGATGGGGCAGAGGGAGGGATGGAGGGTGTTTTAAAGACCGTAGAGGAGGAGATGGGAGGTAGTGAGGAGACAAAGGAAAGAGCACAGGTTTTAGACCTCCTCTCCAAGTTAGCAGAGATTCAATCATCTGGGCAAGGAAATGTGGAGGAGATTGAGGAGATTTTAACCAAACTCAAAGAGTTAGGAGACACGGATGAAGAAGCAGGGCAGGTGGTTTCTGCAAATGTTGGAGACGTCGATGAGGGGGTTGAAGACGCCGAGGAGCTAGACTTGGCTGACAGGCTCTTGGGGCTGGATATCGATGCTCTCTCTGAGGAGGCATTGTGGGACCTGTTGAGCAGCCAGGAGAAGGAGAAGTTTAGGAGTCTGGTGAAGGGTGGCGCTGTAGGAGCTCTGGTCCCCCTGTGGAGACCGTGGTGGGAGCAGCACGAGGAGGGGGAGAAAGCTCTGATGGAGGTACTGAAGGAGGAGATGGGCGAGCCAGAAGGAGATGATGCAACAGAACAGAGAGGGAGCAGGACAAGAGAAACAGTGAAGACAAATAAAGAAGGACAGGGGGGGAGTCTGCGGAAGGAAGTGTCAGGTTTATCCAGTTGTGAAAAAAGAGAGGCAGAAAGTCCAATTGTGGTCATTGCGGATAATGAAGTCAAGGATTCTGGGAAAAGACTTGAGAGTGTGGGTAAATCAGGGAAGGAGCAGGGACAGAGAAAGTGTAAGGGAAAATACAGAAAAGAGGCGAGCAAGGCTAAGGGACCAAAATCAATCCCTGGTGTGCCTCCAATCAATGTCAAAATCCCACCTCTGAGCTCCTTGTCATCCCATCCATCCCCTCTTGTTCGCCATGGCTTGGTCGATGCACTGTTTGGCTACACCTTCACCCTACGCCTGTTCAATGGTGTCATCGAGTCAGACGTAACTCAGGAGTTTTGTCAAATGGTTCTCACTGTGTCCGAGGCCCTGAGCTCAGGCAGGGTGTTCAGCTCCCTCCAGGAGACCCTTGAGGGAGGGGAGGCAGCCATTTTGGCCGGGGGCTACTTTGACCGAGAGGACCCCAGTTCCCCAGCCAGGGCTGTGGAGGCTGTGGCTCATATTCTGACTGGGAGAAGTAAGCAGGATGTCGTTGGATACTCCTTGGCAGCTTTGAGCCAACTCCGTATGGTGCTATCCCAAGCCAGGGCAGCTCTGCCCAAAGAGGGAGAAGAGGGGGACATGAGAAAGAAGTATTTCCTCGCAGGGAAGAAATGTGAGTTCTTTCAAGCTTGGGTGTCTGACAATGCCCAGGAGGTGAGAAGACTGGCCGCTGGGTTATGGAGAGAGCACAGGAAGAGGGAGGATGAGAGGAGTGCTTTGCAGAAGGAGAAGAGAAGAGTTGAAGAAAGCTGGAAGAAGGGAAGAGGAAAAGCGAAAGGTGTGATGATTAAAGAAATAGATTAAGAACATTTTGGTATTTTATGACAGTTAAGTAAATATGAGTCTCTTTATTTTCTTTTTCAGGGCAAGCCTGGTATTTGTATACTATTTTGTAAAAATGTATTCTAACTGCAATTACAATTGAGACATGTTTATTGTTTTGTTTTTTAATTACAATTCAGTTATGCAATAAAGGTAATGTAAACTAATAAGGCTTACATTTCAGTTATCAATATTAAAGAAATAGGCCTATACTGTCATTCTAAAAGAAATTGTCCAACATTACCTTAATTTCAATACATGCATAAATTGTCATGATAATTTGAATATACTTCAGATTAGTGCTATTTATACATCACAGTTACAGAAATGTGAGTAATCTATTAATTTGTCATTTAGTTTTGGGCTGGTTGCCCGGACAGAGATTAAGCCTACTTCTCGACTAAAAAGCACTTTCAATGGAGATTCTCTATTGAGCATGTTTTTTAGTCTGGGAAACCGGCCCATAATGTCCAATCTTGAGGAAGTATAGCTTCTCTTCACGTTTAAAGTACATATTCTTTATGACAGAAAAAAGACAGCATTTCACTAGTTTTTGTTTCATCCAGTCTGTTGAGGTTCAAAACATTCACTTTATACAACAACGCTGGCTATCCTATTGCATGTCCCTGGGCCCTGGTTCTGCCCTGACCGGTCCAGCTCAGCTCAGTAGACATAGGGGAATATCCTGTAGGGCACACATCTGCAGTAGGCGTCCTAGGCCAGGCCATACTTGGCCCTGCAGTGCCTCTCATCACGGGCTTCTCGTGTATCAAATCAAATTTTATTTGTCACAAACACATGGTTAGCAGATGTTAATGCTAGTGTAGCGAAATGCTTGTGCTTCTAGTTCTGACAATGCAGTAATAACCAACAAGTAATCTAGCTAACAATTCCAAAACTACTACCTTATAGACACAAGTGTAAGGGGATAAAGAATATGTACATAAAGATATATGAATGAGTGATGGTACAGAGCGGCATAGGCAAGATACAGTAGATGGTATTGAGTACAGTATATACATATGAGATGAGTATGTAAACAAAGTGGCATAGTTAAAGTGGCTAGTGATACATGTATTACATAAAGATGCAGTAGATGATATAGAGTACAGTATATACATATAAGATTAATAATGTAGGGTATGTAAACATTATATTAGGTAGCATTGTTTAAAGTGGCTAGTGATATATTTTACATCATTTCCCATCAATTCCCATTATTAAAGTGGCTGGAGTTGAGTCAGCAGGACAGTGAAGTACACGAAGTACACGACATAGAAGGTAGAAAATGGTTGAATCCTGAGGAAAGACATAGTACATGGGAATCAGAATACTGTCGGTAGTAGGAGGGATAGTGTATCACTGACATTCTATTCCGGAACAGCCTCTGGTTATGGACACGTGTGCAAGGGTGGCTGCAAGAGAGGATCTTATGTATTTTCTAGGTACTTACCACACGGCAGGGACCATGCCAGGGCCATGAGAAGGTCTCCTATGTAGTTAGGGTGGCGGACGAGGCCCCACCAGCCTGACACCAAAAGGCGCTTCCCCGTTGCTGTGGCAATAGTCTCCAGGTCTACAGTAAGGCACAGGGGGAACATAGTCTTTTTTCAGTTTTGGCAGTCATTTGAGAGAGCTCAGATTACAAATTATTCACACTCCATCTGCTCTTTCTAATGGGCCCAGATTCTACTCTGTGGTGCTTCCTACCATCCACTGTATTCATATCTGCACTTCGATCCATTATGGAAAATACAATTTGAAACAGACATTAATAAAGCTGTCGCCAGAGAGAAGACCAAACACTATCCTCTCAAAACTGTTAAACTGATTTAAGAAAAGTTTATTAACAAATAATGTGTGGATGTTGACATGCCAGGAGATACCAGAACTCTAATAAACTATTTGAATACCAACATGCCACACTGGGATGCATAGGGTCTGAATTGGTTCTTCTGGGAGTTGGATTTTCTGAAGATATAATACCCAACACCTAATGCCAGGGAAACAGGAAGAGAAAAAATTACAATCCATGAATAAGGGTACATACAATACACCAAATATTCAAATGATTAAAATAAGAAGCATTCACACTGCCCCACCCCACACCTTGAAACTTGATTTACCATTCAATGTGACTATAGCTGTGGCTCCTAGAGGACTGAGGGACTGTGGGTGCACCACCAGGAAGGCAGCCTGCATGCCGTATGTGAAAGGAACCCAGGCCAGGTCCCCAACGGCTAACATAAACCCAAAGCCATCATGCACTATGTCCATGGTGGTTAGTACAGCCTCCTGCAATATTACATATTCTACTTTCAAATGAAACATTATACAGCACTGCAGAAATGTAATGAATTAATTCAGGGCTCAATGATACATTCGTACTGTACCACCACAAATTAAATTGGCATCATCATCGGAGATCACTCTGCTACCACTGTTATTTTCTGTGGACTGTTCCTGTGGACCATCCTCCTCTCACCTCATTCCACAGAGCATCCGCCACGTAGAGCAGCTGGAAGCTGTTGACCAGTATCATGGCCAGGGAGGCAGAGTCCCGTAGCTCCACCTCTTTCATCAGCATCCCAAGGTTAATCACCACCGAATTGGAAGAGAGTCAGATAAAAAATTAAAAAATCAACACAATTACATTTAACTTGATAAAATGTAGTCATCCTTTTCCACTCACCCAGCCAATCAGACCTGGTCTCAGCTCACAAAAGTATTTCAGATCGAAGCTTCCAATCCGCGGGTTCAGCTCTCGTCCCATAAATCAGAGAGAGAAAGAGATACAAAAACAAGAATTAGTTGGGAGAGGGAATCATAAAAAAAAAAAAAGAGGTCGAGTTTGGACTGAGTAACTTACAAAAATATAAATGAGTCTTTGGACCAACGGCATGCATAGCTCAAGAGGACAGGCAGTAGATAAAAGGAAAACATAACCAGTTAACTCCTTCCACCCAGATCAATCAAACCTGCCAGAAATTGAAACTATACACACACAGGGGTAACTGACGATTGACATTGGAACCCACTGCTTAAAAAGCATTACTATAGAGAGCAATAGTAATGGAGTCTTTTTGTGGGCACTAACCCGCCATGGTTCGTTGGGCAATTTAGGAATTTCGTTTTTGAAGGGTGTTTCTATAAATGCCAAAAATAAAGTCTGTGGTAAACACAGGTTAAGGAGATCTCCTATGATATCATCTTCATCAGCTAATGTCACTTTTTGTGAATAGTGGAGGTGCATAAAGATGGCGGCCCCCATGGACGTGTTTAACTATTCTTGTGGGGACCAGAAGTCCCCACAACAATAGTGAACAAAAAAACATTTGACCAACTGGGGATATTTTGTTAGTCCCCACAAGGTCAAATGCTATTTCTAGGGGGTTTAGCGTTAAGGTTAGCATTAGTGTTAGAATTAGGGTTAAGGTTAGGAGCTAGGGTTAGTTTTAGGGTTAGGAGCTAGGGTTATGTTTAAGGTTTTCAGGTTAATGTTAGGGGTAAGGTTAGGGATAAGGTTATGGTAAGGTTTAGGGAAAATTGTATTTTGAATGAGATTGAATAGTGTCCCCACAAGGTCAGTTATACAAGACTTTGTGCACTTACCACAAATTCCTTCTTTTACTCAGTTCGCAGTATTGTACTTTGCTATCCGTTACTCTTTTCCTGTATGGTGATAAGCAGAGTATACATGATCCCAATTCTAGCACCAAGACAGCAACAATAAAAAAAAAATGTAAAAAGTAGATTGTGCTGATTTGTTGGCACATTCAACCATATCGCGCTCAGTAGTTTAAAAAAAAAAATCTGTGGATAGTGCTAACACCATGTCATAACTTAATTCTGCTATCTTTATGCATGTTTGCCATTTTGAAGCATTTATATAATAATTTTAAAAACACATAAAATATAGTCTTCAATATTCATAAAGGTCATGTTTACTGACTGATATTATATCATAGACCAAAACGTCTGAGATCTTATAAGCCTGTGTTAACCTCAGACCTTATTTTAAGTGTTTATCCAAAAACCCAATTTTTTCTCCATATATTTTCCCCATAGGAATGGCTGAACGAATCAGAGTAACTCATTTAGGACTACAAGCTGGCGAGCTTTATTGCATCCACCAACCCTAAAATACCGTTTATAGGGTACGTGAGTCTCGATCCATCTTTCAGCACCATACCCTCAGACAGCTACAGATAAGACAGAGACAAGTATATCAGCCAAATCTCACATGACAACACAGTCAATCGACAAGAACTCAAAGGTATTCCTAATTAATAGCTGGTCTCACCAAGGGGTCCCATAGCTGGGCTGTGGAGGGAAGGACAGGGGGCCACTGGAGCACGCTGGCCGCAGGGGAGCGACACACACAGCAGGTAAAGCACCGTCAGGGTCAGGAAGACAGGGATGCAGGTGGCACCGTCAGGGGCAGGAAGACAGGGATGCAGGTGGCACCGTCAGGGGCAGGAAGACAGGGATGCAGGTGGCACCTTCAGGGGAGAAGAAGTGAGGTGAGTTGAGAAGACTGACTGAGAGTGGGTTGAGAAGACTGACTGAGAGTGGGTGCGAGATGGGATTGCGCAATATCCCTTTTTAAAGTGAACATACAAAATTAGTATTATTTTTATTAAAACACACACTATTGGACTCACCCAAAGTCCCTCCAAATTCCCTTTCTGCTTGTGAGGATTTTTGTTTGTTTAGCTTCATGATCTGTCTCCTGTGAGAAAATTTTAAAAGGAGGACCCTGGTAGACAGCATTCGAAAAAAATCTGTATAGGCAGCTCCATTTCGGACCCTCAATGTATTCGGACTAGCATAGACTGTAATGGTCGTACTGTATTGTTGATGTTGAGAAATAAAAACATAACTCAGAGCCAAAATAGTTTCTCTATAGCGTAATAAGGATACGATTCGATTGAATTACCAAAGTCATAGACAGATTATTCAACATATCTAGGTTATATCACAGCAGAAAAACAATTACATGTGCTTTAATAGATACCAGGAACAGTAAACCGTTTTGTGCTGGACGTAAACCAACAATATTAAAGGGTTTTTCATCGTAGCATAATTTCTAGCATCACTCACCTGTATTCCTCATGTATGCATACTCCAAACAATCAGCACTGTGCGACCATAAGAACGCGTGCAACGAACCGCCCCAAAATAGCCCCTCTGAACATATCCCATCTCTAAACCAATGAGATTAAGCCATGGCCATCAGAAGCGCGTGGAAGGGAGTGTTAAAACCAATCAAATTTACGCTAGGGCGATGACCAACTTTATCAAACGGCCGAGAAAAGTGATGGTCAAATTCCTACTGTACACCTTTTTACTCGACTGCGCGCTTATTGGTTGCTAGAGACGGGACTCATGCTTATGAAATTTATGGAAGTACTGATGTTACACATTTCCAATGACTCCAGTCATTGATTCAAACTACGATCATTCAATCATGATTGAAAAATAAATTGAAAAAGAAAATAATTGAGATCACATGACCTTGAAGGTAGGAGAGGCAACTCAGTACCTCATCTGTTTATGAATGTAACTTTTTTTATTACACCATATTACCACGTTACAATTTTAGTAATTAGCAAACAAATGATTATAGATGCACCCCACCCAAACATCATAATTTAAACAGGCAACCCAATTCTGATACTTTTTCCACTAATTGGTCTTTTGACCAATCACATCAGATATTTTCACATCCTCTCTCAAGGGGTTGGTACAAAGTGGATGTTTCCCGTTTTTCAGGGATACAATATTTTTAACCAAAGCTTCCGTTTCCCCTGAAAAAACAGATGTGGGAACTCCGCTCAGGCGTCTTTTTATGCCTGCCACACTAGGTTATTTCAAATCAGATCTTTTTCAGAGCTGATCCGATTGGTAAAAATACCAATTAAAGATCAGAATTGGTCTGGGTGTCTACATGCAGCAATAGTAAGTAACCTTAATCCTCCTACTAATACCACATTTACATCATGGGAATCCAGTGTGTCCAGCAAAATACCTATTTTTTAAGTCTTCCAGTTCAGTTGACTTCAATGTTCTTTTTTGTTTGTTTTAAACTCTGTTACACACCATTCAATTTCACCATCGCATTTCACCAGTTCCTCAACCAATGTGACCTCTAGCCTTTAACCTCTCTCACAGATGACCTCGATGACGCTCTGCTCCATGGGAGCGGGGTCCAGACAGCGGTGGGCAGTGCTGCCCACTATCTCATCGAGCAGGAAGTGGACCAGGTTCTCATCGGAGACGAAGCGCCAGAGGTACATCTGCAGGTAGTGGCAGTCCACCTGAATCTGTTGCAGGCCATAACGACCAAAGGTACGCAGGCGGACACACTCCAGGAATGTCTTCAGACTGATCTTTATGATTCCCGTCAACACAGAGACCTGAGAGCAGAGAGATCAAGACAGAAAGAGTTGAGGCAATAAAAAGGCTAATGGGGGGGGGGAAACCAGAGCTCTGTATCCAAACCACTCACTACCCACCTTGTTAAACTCCACAGGACTGAATATTTCAACCCGCTCAGAGAAGAGCTTGTGTATATTACTCAGGAGATTGGTATCCATAGGAGCACTGCAGAAAGACAAAACCATTCTTAAATCTTTATCCATTGGGGAAGATAGCAATCATCCTAACATTTGACTGACCCTGCCTCTGCCAAACCTCCACACATTGTGATGCAGTGTATATTATGTTATTATAAACATATTGTGTGTTAGGCAACTGTAGTTCAGGTACCTAGGTGTGTAGCTAGGGGCGTAGCGGGTTTGCTGCCTCGAACTGCTATAGACGGAGAAGGTCCTTTTGCTGGAGTCACTGCTGTGGGCTTTCCTCACCCCCTCCTCATAGAGAAGACCCACCTGTAGGGCAACACAGGGAGAGACAGATCAGGGAGGTAGTAAAGCTGTTAAGATTCCTAGCACTGATGTTGCTTTTGTCCACTCACAATTATACATTAATTACAGTTTACCCACAGTGTAAAGTATGTTTACCAAAGGGTTTTAAATAGATACCGGGCGTTACCTGCACATCAATAGAGGTGGTATCCTCCACCACTCTCTTCATCACAGCACGGACATTCCGTGGCTCGATGGTGTTGACCCAGTCTCGTGTCTCCACACTCTTTCTCAGCATCTGGGATATGATCAGGCCCTGAACCTGTCCACAGCAACAGAGAAGGGGTCAGCAGAGAAATAGAAGGACGAGGCTTGAAGTGGCCATTTGCAGAAATAGTCATTTGTTGGTAAGAAGGTGGGAAAATGTGTACCTTGACATAATGGTTCAGTAGCTTCTGTGCTGCTTCTCTGGCCTCTCCACATAAAGCTGTGACTGCAGTTACAGGAGAGTGATGCTGTGAACACAAGAGAGAATATAACAGCATTTGTAGTAGCATGTGATACACATTTCTCATGACTAAAGAGGACTTATCATTTGCACATTTTTTTCTTACATTCCCATCAATTGTCTTCAAGAAATCTTCAGAGGTTCATTGGCACATTTACCTGCACAAGAAACTGTTCGTCTGTGAGGGTGAGGATGTAGGTGATGGTGGAGGTTTCATAGTCCAGGCAGAGGCGTGACAGCAGCAGTAGGAGGGCAGGGGGTGTAGAGCCGCCCCGGTCTCCTGCACTCTCACAGAACTGACGCGAGGACTGGCACACAAACTTAATGAAGTTAACCACCAGGCTCTCACGCACACCGTGGCTACAAAAATCCCCCTGAAGAAAGAGAGAGAGGAGAAAAAGATCCAACCAGGATGTCAATGTTAACATCCAGTTAGTTACATAAATGGCATTAAAAAAATATATGGGGCCAACTAACTAACCACCAATAGCATGAATATTCATCTAGCTCACCTTGAAGTAAGGCTTGTTGGAGAAGGTGATGTCCTTTGCAGTAAAAAGGTGCACGGATGCCAGGACTGACTTGATCTGATTGAGAATGGAGGCAGACAGAGTGGAGAGGAGCTCTGGCAAGCTGGCCGGAGCTTCTTTCCCAGTGGCTGGCCCCCCTAGATGAGACCCAACTCCGGCAGAGCTTCCACCCAGCCGAGGGGCTGCTAGGGCCTGCCTCACGTCTGTCAGGCTGTTCAAGTAGAAGCTCTGCAGGGCTGCCAAGTACTGCTTGATCCTCTCCCTGGCTGCTCGCACTACGATCTCAGTCCCCTGGCTGGGCACAGCAGACCCAGGCAGCAGTTTGGCCACGGCCTGGAGCCTGCGGTGGAAACGATCCAGAGCCCGGACCAGGAGAGAGTTGTCTCCAACACTTTTCTCCTCCTGTATCCTCCTCTCAACCAGGGAGAAGTAGCGGGTGGCTAGTGCATCCACAAAAGCATGCAGCTTGCCAATAGCCATCTGTGGGATGTTTTTAGAGGCCAGCTCACCCTCTTGCGGACGGTTGACAAACAACTCTTGGTACGAGGCAATGACCAAGCAAAGGCTGCTGACGAATTCATTGCAACCTCTGTCTATGAATTCCAAAATATCAGTCCTTGAGCTGGGAGAGAGGAAGGGATTGTTTAGAGAGGAGGGGCCAGTGGGAGATCCAGCAGTGGGTTCAACTGACAATCTGTGGGCGGGGCCAGTGTAGGGATCTGTCACTGCTGTGGGTCCATAGGACAATGGTGGTCTCAGCTCCGCTTCTAGTCCTAGGAGGTCTGCTTCCAATCGTGACTGGGCGTGACTCAGGAACTTGTCACAAAGTTCCTCTGCCGGCTCATCCAGCTGCAGCAGAAGCTCCACACACTCTGAAAGGTCTTTCGCACTCGAACCTCCATCTCTGCAAACACATGCAACACCAAACAAAGATTAAGCATTCATGCAGTTATAGTGTAGTATTAACCACGTTTCCATCCACAATTGTTATGCGAGTAAAGTCATAACGTACAAAACAAAATCACGACAGCTGTGATGGAAACAGGAAGTTTCGATTAAATTTAATAAATGGCGACATGGTGGGATCTTTTTGTTAATTAAAATTAATTATGTGAGAAATGGCAGTAGAAACACCTTTATGCACAAATATTAATATAATAACCATCATAGCGAAGTAAACTTGGAGTCATGCGATGATATGGTGTGTGGTCCTCCCACTACGACTCGGGAAATCATGCAGTTTATTAGGCTACAGATTAAATATGTTTTTATGAACTCATAGGGTGCTGAAAGTGCACGGTGACGAGCTCGATGCTCTTTTCCAATAAATATCGAGGGTCTTATTGACATGATAGATGCTCGACTGCCATTTGACAAATAAAAATATTCTCGCTCGTATCCATAATAATCTCAACCACACTGTATCTGTGAGCTGTTGACTAGAGCGCATGTCAACAGCTCACAGATACAGTGTGGTTGATGAGATTGTTTTTCCTCAAAACTATCGGTAGAGCTGAAAATACGATGGAAACCCAACTTTATATTTTTATTTGGTACATGAAAACAAAAGTGAAAAAGTACATTTTGTGTGCACTACGTCATCAAGCACTGATTTTTAATCCACAAGAAGTCAATTTGGTGGAAACACACCACTGGTGGGAATATGCGCATATTTTCTTTATATTCATATATATACTGCTATATAATATGAACCAGAAATTAAAATTAAAACACCATTGTTTTGCAACCATACCAAAGTGAATACCAACTGAACGTTTCCTGAGACTCCTACCTGAATTTCTGCCTAAGCTCCTGTGCCAACTTGTCCATGATGGCATGACAGTCATCCTGGATGCCCCTGAAGGAGGGCATGTGGCTGTACTGCTGCAGCACGCAGCGGGCACGACGATGGGAGCTCACTGCCTGGGCATAGGCCTGCAGCTCCAGGCACTTATTCAGCCTGGCAGGCAGCTCAAACAGGAACTGCAGCTTCCTCAGGAGAGTGTGGACTCCTGGGTGAGGGATGGGGGGGGCTGCATTTAGACAGGCTGCCCAATTCAAATATTTTCCCCACTAATTGGTCTTTTCACCAATCACATTTTTTTCAGAGCTGATCTGATGGTCAAATGACCAATTTGTGAAAAAAATATCAGAATTGGGCTGCCTGTCTTTAACACCGTAGTAGCCAATAATGCGTATAAACCCTGGATGACAGAGTCATATTGACTCTGCTGTATTGAAGACACTGCCCAGCCATCTTGGTACTCGTCCTCCATTATGAAGCTATAAAAATGCATTTATTAATGTCTACATTCGTTATTGACACGTTTACTCTATTACAGACAGCTACATGCATACTTTAATGATATTATGTGAGCTAAACATAAAAATAAAATGTAAAATGTATATAAAAACATTGTCCTTCAAGTATTTCAATAAAAATCACTTCAATAAAAATTACTTAAGTACTTTTGTCCTTAAAACATTTAATTGAAATACTGTAGAATTCAATTCATTCCTATGGAGGACTGCTCCTACCGGGGAGTGTCAATATGGCCAACCGATGGCTTCAAAGACTCAATGGCCAATACATAGCATCAGCAATCTAGGGTTTATATACATCATTAGTAGTAGCGTAATATGAAGTGGTTCACAGTCCACACAAGTAGTCTTACAATGATAGATATATGACCAAGAAATACAATTTGTTTATCTAGTTGTCATTTCAGGCGGTGGAGGCGTCACCTCGGGTTTCATTACCAACCTGACAGTTTGGTGATCTGTGCATGCTGGTCCTGAAGAGTCCCACTGATGCGTGCACTGAAATCTGTGATAGAAGCCATGTTGGTAGAGAGACAGTCCATTTCATCCTCCATCTTCTTAAAATCATTCTTCATTTTTCTGATTGTGTCTAGTAGGAGAAGATGAGGACATTCATTAATTCATCACATGGTACAGTATGTGCACAGAACAGAGTGAGACCAACATGATCCAATTCAGCAACATGATGTCCAAGGCATTGCATACACTATCACCTATTGTCTTACCTGTGGCAGAGATGAACTTGTTGTAGTTCTCATACACCAATGTCTGCATGTCACTGTCCAAGGAGCGGATCTGCTTGACCATGCAGGTCTCCTGGTCCATCAGCTCTCCAAGGGAACATTCTCTCCTGAGCTGCAGACACCAGTAGGACTCAAAGGTCAGTTTTGAAGACAACAGACAGCTACTGTACTACCTGGATGACACCAATCATTTCTATATACACTAGATGACAGGTGTTTTGTAGCCTCTATTTTGGCACTCCCTCACCATTGTAAAACATATTTAGGAAGCTATATAAATGTATTTATTAATGTCTAAATTTGTTTTTTGTCACGTTTATTCTATTGCAGACACCTTAATGCATACTTTTAAATGATACCATACAAATTAAATATACATATACACTACCGTTCAAAAGTTTGGGGTCACATAGAAATGTCCTTGTTTTTTAAAGAAAAGCTATTTTTTTTGTCCCTACAAATACCATCAAATTGATCAGCAATACAGTGTAGACATTGTTAATGTTGTAAATGACTATTGTTTTATTGCTTCTTTAATCAGAACAACAGTTTTCAGCTGTGCTAACATAATTGCAAAAGGGTTTTCTAATGATCAATTAGCCTTTTAAAATGATACATTTGGATTAGCCAACACAACTTGTCATTGGAACACGGGAGTGATGGTTGCTGATAATGGGCCTCTGTACGCCTATGTAGATATTCCATTAAAAATCTGCCGTTTCCAGCTACAATAGTAATTTACAACATTAACAATGTCTACACTGTAGATCAATTTGCTGATCAATTTGATGTTATTTTAAATCGACAAAAGTGTGATTTTCTTTCAAAACAACATTTCTAAATGACCCCAAACTTTTGAACGGTCGGGTATATACAAGCAAAGTATCATTTTTGGAAAGTTCAAATCTTTCTGTTCCCACTACAACAAAAAAATACTTAAATACAGGTAATTTTTATAATACATTTAATTAAAATACTGTAGAAGAATTACATTATATCCTATGGAGGACTGCGTCTTCTGGGGAGTGCCAATATGGCCTTCGAAGCCTGTCATTGGCCAATACATTGCGTCAGCAATCCAGGGTCTTGTTTATATACACCACTTGGTCACACCAATGATAGACAAGCAGTTGGCTCCCTTGCACGGTAAAATAATAGCAATCCTTTGCCACTGTAAAAGCAAGTTTTGCCTTTCACTTATTGTCTTATGGTCAGTGAATAGCGAACTAAATATGTCGTATCCAGACACAGAAACTGGATTTTACCTTATTGAGATAAACCTCAGGATCGAAATGCGGCCCGTTGATATCGCAAGGATCCATGGACTCAGCTTGATCCACGGTCTTTCCTTCCTCGTTCAGCCCGTAGTAGAGCTTCAACATACCGTGCACTCTGCGCTTCCGCGCTGGGTCGGTGTCAGGTGGGGTGGTGCCCGGAGCCGTAGCATTAATATCCCCGTCCATTTCGACCGAATATCGGCGAAACAATCCAAATAATAGCTAGCTAAATACAACTGACAGCCACCTAAACAGACAACCAGCTATGTGCCCCGACACTACCAAACCTGCAAGAGAATGACCGTACTGTCATGACGAGATGCTTGTAAAACACGAGCCAGTAGGTGGCAGCAAGGACTCAAGGAACACAAAATCAAGACATTAAGGCTCGGATATGGACAAATGTTTTTATTGTAAAAATGAACAAAAAAAAAGTTTCAAATAAAAATATAAAAATCAGTTTCACCGTTTTGTCAAGACAGTATAAAGCTGAATAAAAATGTATTATGGGTTTGACTAAACCTACAGCCACTTGTTTAGTAGTGCACATTATAGAAATTACAAAGAAAACATTGAAGTTAAAGGGTTTGATATATTTGACTGTCTCAATGTGTACACACGAGGTCATGTAAATTTATAGCAAAACGAGCAGATAAAAAGGAATATAGTAACATTCTGATGATCAGGTTTAACAGACAAACAAGGCGACACAAATACCAGGTAATCTCTCAATGCCAAATTAATACTGAAACAAAAGGCACTTGGTCTTTTTATACAGAGACTACATTGTGAATGAATAAGGCTTCAAATTACCCAATGCCTAATTTGTGTGAGAAAGAGAGATTGGTGTATGAGAGTCAAAAGGTATTACTCCAATAATATCAATAATTACCAAATGTAAAAACACTACAGTATTTCAGATAGCAACAGTACAGTCTAAGATAGTCAGTCATGTGCACAAAAAAGGCAAGAGTACAATACAATTGTTTTAAAAGAAGAGCTTGACTTAAGAACAATGAATTTTACCATTTTGTTCTGATTATTTTTGTAGGTTTGCATAATTGACAATATCAGTTATAACAGTGGAAACCACGTTCTTCCATTTGTATTAACACTAAATTGCATCAGATAGAGTAGAATCACTCCTCTCAAACTGACAGGAGATGCCAGCAGAAAACATCCTCTTTTTGAATGGATAGCTCCTAAGTCAAACTGCCCTTGCATGTTGTACAATATAACAATAACAAAAAGTGAAATCTAAACCCACTTGGAAAAGGGTGCAGTCTGGAATATGGTTGACCTTCTGATTTCTGGGAGGAGGACACAGATTCAGTCTCATGGTCATCATGGACTGTATGTTTAGCACATAGCATCAGACTACTGCAGGAGACATGTTTGTTTTGGTAGAGACTGAGGTTTGAGCAATATAGTTGCAGAGCCTTCAATATCGCCCTCCTTTTAGACAATACAATGCCCTGTGCTGTTTGGTTTCCCAAGAGTGTTGCATACGTCTCAATGGGTGATACTGTACATAGTCATAGTAGATCAATTCCATCTGAGGGAGAACAGTAAAAAGGTCCCTTATCACAAGGGTAAAGATACAAAGTGGTGCAACTGTGAATGTTACCATCACTCCACAGTTTCATATTAAAACTACCAATAGGTAGCCGGTTCAACTTGACCTGTGAAGCAACGACATCACTTTGCAGCACCTAAAGAATGCCAATATTCTCATCTAACTTCATATACACACAATTATGCATAAATATTTATTCACACAAATCCCACTCTTGGTCCATTGTGTTTTCACAAACAAGATAAATGCCAACTCTTTGCATATCTTTTTTCCTCTCGCAATCTTAACATGCATGTTCAGTTTAGTCTCCAGTTAGCATAGAGCAGTGCCTATACTGGAGATGGAGGATCACCGTTGCTCCAAACTCTCTTGCACATGTACTGCGGAATATGTTGGTGGCTGTGCCTGCCTGGTGAAGAAGGAAGCAGCCCGCTTTGGTTTCAGACGTTTGATTTCTTTACCTGCCGTGTCAACAAATACATTTAACAGTTAGTTTTACAACCTTACATCAAACAAGTGAAACTTACACTACCTGGCCAAAAGAATGGACACCTGCTCATCAAATGTCTCGTTCCAAAATCATTGGCATTAATATGGTCCCCCCTTTGCTGCTATAACAGCCTCCACTCTCCTTGGAAGGCTTTCCACTAGATGTTGGAACATTGCTGCGGGGATTTGCTTCCATTCAGCCACAAGGGCATGAGTGAGGTTCGGGCACTGAAGTTGGGTAATTAGGCCTGGCTCGCAGTCGTGGTTCCAATTCATCCCAAAGGTGTTCGATGGGGTTGAGGTGAGGGCTCTGTGCAGGCCAAATCAAGTCCTTCTACATCGATCTTGACAAACCATTTCTGTTTAGACCTCCCTTTGTGCACATGGGCAATTAAAAAGAAATTATAAAAATAATGCTGGAAAGGGACTTCCCCCAAACTGTTGTCACAAAATTTGAAGCACAGAATCGTCATAGCGTTAAGATTTCCCTTCACTGGGACTAACGGGCCTAGCCTGAAACATGGAAAACAGCCCCAGACCATGATTACACCTCCACCAAACCTCAGTTAACGGTCTCCTGGCATCCGCCAAAACCAGATTTGTCCGCCAGACGGTGAAGTGCGATTCATCACTCCAGAGAACGTGTTTCTACTGCTCCAGAGTTCAATGGCGGCGAGCTTTATACCACGCCAGCCGACACTTGGCATTGCGCATGGTGATCTTAGGCTTGTGTGTGGCTGCTCGGCCATGGAAACCCATTTCATGAAGCTCCCGATGAACAGTTCTTGTGTTGACGTTACTTCCAGAGGCAGTTTGGAACTCTGTAGTGATTGTTGCAACTGATAACAGACGTTTTTTACGGCGGGCCGGTTCTGTGAATTTGTGTGGCCTACCACTTTGTGGCTGAGTCGTTGTTGATCCTAGACGTTTCCACTTTACAATAACAGCACTTACAGTTGACAGCATCAGCTCTAGCAAGGCAGACATTTGATGAACTGACTTGTTGGAAAGCTCGTATCCTATGACGGTGCCACATTGAAAGTCACTGAGCTCTTCAGTACGGGCCAGTCTACTGTCCATGTTTGTCTATGGAGATTGCATGTCTTATCGATTTTATACGTCGGTCAGCAACAGTGTGGCTGAAATGGCCAAATCCACTAATTTAAAGGGGTGTCCACATACTTTGTGTATATGGATGGTTAATACTGACTAAATTAATGGCATGCATGATTCTCCCTCCCCAGACTAACCGTTGTCCACATAGCTGATGGTGTTCAGTGTATGGATCCGACTGCAGACCACACTGTTCTGCCTACGCAGTTTGCCACGGCGACCGTTCCCTTCTCCACTGCCCCCCGCCTGTCCAGCAGGCTGATGGGATGGACCGACAGCGCCGTCTGTTTCCGTGGTCGTCCCGCCTTCGGCTGCAGAACGTAGCTCCACACAGAACTCGATAAGGCCGCTCATAAGCTCTGCCTAGAGGTACAAGGAGGGAACAAAGACTAGTAGGAATTCTGGTAACGGCAAGGGAATCTATGACCGCCTACTAAGGAAAAGCACAATGGGAAATGGAGAAGTTAGGTTTTATTACTTGTTTTGAGTAGATCTTCAGTAACTTGTTGACAGGGGTGCCAGCCTCCTCCCCATCAAATTCGAGCCACAGGATGTGTGAGTCACCCTCCCCTTCAGGGTAGCTGTGGTCCCAAGACAGCTCACTGAAGCGCAGGCCCAGGAGCACGTGCTGTCATGGAGTAGGGATGTGAGAGAGAGAGGCAGAAAGGGAGACGGTTGGGTCAGTCAGTGAAAAGTATTTTTGCGTTGATAAAGGATCCCTCTGGTTCATGCCAATACTTAAAATCACACAGAATAAAAAAATTAAAAACGAATATTCTGCTTTTTATGGAAAGGAATTATCATTCATTTTAACTTGACATTATTCCAGGTCTCACCTTCTCTTTGACGTCCATTACATACACCCCCTCCAGACTGATCCCCACATTGACAGCTTTCCGTCCTGCTCTATAAAGAATACCCTGGGCTGGCTTGTCGATCTCCCCCGAGAAAAAAGCACACCTGCCCAGAATTTAAAAAAAAAAAATTAAAAACAGCGAGACGTGATGCAAGTGGCACATGAAGATAGAAACTGAATGTGTTCCATGCACCATGCAGTGGAGGCCATTTTGTCCAGCTTGTTCCTTACCCGTAGTAAGGCAGAGAGTGGCATGTGCTGAGGTACTGGCGTAGACGCTGAGTGGGCTCCAGGGGGGTGCTTCCGGAGGTGCTGATCTTGCGATATTCCTCCAAAAGGTTATGCTCTAGCCCTGCCTGACGGCCCCCTTTCCCCCTCAGGGTAGAGAACAGCCCCCCACCTCCCCCTGAAACATGTACAGGCAGGAAGGATATCAGCTTCTTCTCCCTGAGTGAGTTGGGAGAAGAGGGGCAATAATCAGGGTATGCAGCCAGGTATTGAAAAAAAAAAAGAAGAGTTATACAACATAACTCCAGCAAGAGGCAGATGTTCAAATCCCTTCAAATGACCTTAAAGCAGCAGTGGCTTTCTGGTCATCCAGACCAATTCCCAGCTCCAGAGCAAAAGACAATGCGCCCAAACCCATCCAAGTCTCAGGGTCACAGGGGAAGCGGCCCGCGAGGATGTTAACCCGTGCCTCATCATAAAGGAGTCTCAACACCCCCTCGTCTTCAATCTAGAGGGAAAGGCCATGCAATGGCAGGTGGAATAAAGGATGCAAACAGAAACAAGGGAATTTTCATGTAAAAGGACCCATGAGCACCAACATGTGAAGTTCATAAGAGCATCTCAAATTGAGTGTCAAATGAAAGCTAAGTTATATTTGAGAAATTAAGGCATATACATGTTTTTGAACCATTTTCCATTCTAAAATTAAGAATAAGCATGGCTTTGATTTCTGGTCAAACAAATAGAAAAACAAAACATTACCAGAAAGGCTTAAAAAGGTATTAGAAATAAATCTAAAACAACGTTGAAGACCCATGCTAATGAATAAACACATATTTAGTTAAAATTGTTCTGCCTTCTGTAAGTTTAAGAAAACTTCCATTGTGCCTTAAAATTCCATTACCAAAACCCCACATACCTTTAAGATATTTTCTAATTTCTCTCCCTCATGAGGAAGGAAAATGAAAGTTCACAAGGTAGACCTATCAATGAGTGTTTTTACTGATATCAATTTTGTTGATGAATTAAGTGATTAAAACTCAATTCTGTTAACAATTTGGTAACGGAATTTCAGCAATTGAATTGGCTATAATTGGAAATCATTAGTAATCAAACCAGTTGTGTTCACAAGCTTGGACAGTAAATAAGAGTATCGTTTAGTACAGTAAAGAATCATAGTAATGTACAGTAGAGTAAAGTTCAGAACACAATAACATACTCTATTGTAATTTACCTTCATGGGTCAGATTTGTTCCAGTCCAAATAAATGTCTTGTTTAGGGACAGATCTCATTAAAATAATAGCCAGTGTGTAGAATAATACCCAAATATGCAAAGGAGGATAGCATATTCACGCCTTTTCTACCCATTTAAAAGATACCATGAAGAGAAGGACATTCATAACCATAATTATGCTGCAGTAGTTTGCGTCGGGGGGCTAGGGTTAGTCTGTTATATCTGGAGTATTTCTCCTGGCTTATCCGGTGTCCTGTGTTAATTTAAGTATGCTCTCTCCAATTCTCTCTCTCCGAGGACCTGAGCCCTAGGACCATGCATCAGGACTACCTGGCATGATGACTCCTTGTTGTCCCCAGTCCACCTGGCCGTGCTGCTGCTCCAGTTTCAACTGTTCTGCCTGCGGCTATGGAACCTTTACCTGTTCACTATGATTACTATTATTTGACCATGCTGGTCATTTATGAAAATGTGAACATCTTGGCCATGTTCTGTTATAATCTCCACCTGGCACAGTCAGAAGAGGACTGGCCACCCCTCATAGCCTGGTTCCTCTCTAGGTTTTGGCCTTTCTAGGGAGTTTTTCCTAGCCACCGTGCTTCTACACCTGCATTGCTTGCCGTTTTAGGCTGGGTTTCTGTACAGCACTGATATGTCAGCTGATGTAAGAAGGGTTATATAAAATGTGATGTATAGTACAGATCAGGGACTCATGATGAAATTCCATTACCGGGTGTAAATCACCTTCACTTAGACTACTGTAGTTCAATAACCAAAATATCATTTTTCAAAGTTAATGTTTCATGTCATAGCTGACACCCCATTTGTTATGTAGACATTGTTGAATCTTAATTCAGAGCAGATATTTAACCGTTTTTGGAAAACATAGAAACAAAATAACGGAAGAAAATTTTACAGAAATGATTTGACCAATCTCAGCATCTTTTCTGAGGGTTGGTGCTAGAGTACTCGGGGTATGTGTCTACGACCAGGAAAGTATCATCTATCCATTTGACAATATAATCTTACTGATATTAAGGAAAATGTTTTCCCCATCAGCTTCATGTAAAGTTTGAGAAAATGGAACAAGTAGTACCTGCAGCTCTTTAGACTTGGGATAAAACACATTCCTTCTGTACTGCAGGCTCGGCTCATCTGGAGAAAAGAAAGAATACAGCATGAGGGTATTACAGAACATTTTATATGATGGCAGATGTACAGTTTAGGATTAGTGATGTTGGGTCAGAGTTAACAGGAAGTCATGTTGACCAAGCAATATGAATTCAGCAGTGGGGATGAAAAAAATGTAACAATTTGGGGGGAAAATAACATGGGAGAAAATATGAATCTGCTCAAAATACAGAAACAAATGTAAAATTAAAAAAATGTAAGTGTTTTTTGTAACAGTCATCCCTACACACAGACACAGGCAGTCTCACCTTGAGATATGTCTTCCTCCGAGGCCTCAGTGAAGCGATACAGAAGGTCCTGCCACTGGCGGCACAGTTTGTAAGGCTGATGCTTCGGCTTTAACTGCAGTTCTGAGAGAGCAGGAAAAGGCAGGATGTAGACAACCAAATGTCCTTATTTATGAAAGGATGAATAAACATTCTCATGGTATAACAGAGATCAAATGATTGGCATGACAAAGCATGCTAATCTTTCACACTACAGTCACAAGCTATAGACTTGGCCTAGACTAATTTTGCTGTAGTGATCTCTTCCATATTTTACAAACAATGCCAGTCTTCCAACATGACAGTAGTTCAAGAGAGAAGCATACAAACGGTCAGCGTTCCACTTATGGCCCAAGGGCTCTCTACAATCTCCACACACACATGATACTAGAGGTCGACCGATTATGATTTTTCAACGCCTATACCGATTATTGGAGGACCAAAAAAAATGGATTAAAATCAGACGATTTTTAAAAATGTATTTGTAATAATGACAATTACAACAATACTGAATTAACACTTATTAACTTAATATAATCCATCAATAAAAATCTATTTAGCCTCAAATAAATAAATGTTCAATTTGGTTTAAATAATGCAAAAACAAAGTGTTAGAGAAGTAAAAGTGCAATATGTGCCATGTAAAAAATATGGCAATATGTGCCATGTAAAGTTTGAGTTCCTTGCTCAAAACATGGGAACATTTGAAAGCTGGTGGTTCCTTTTAACATGAGACTTCAATATTCCAAGGTAAGAGGTTTTAGGTTGTAGTTAATATAGTATTTATAGGACTATTTCTCTCTATACCATTTGTATTTCATTAACCTTTGACTATTGGATGTTCTTATAGGCACTTTAGTATTACCAGTGTAACAGTATAGCTTCCGTCCCTCTCCTCACCCCTACCTGGGCTCGAACCAGGAACACAACGACAACAGCCACCCTCGAAGCAGCGTTACCCATGCAGAGCAAGGGGAACATCTACTCCAAGTCTCAGAGCGAGTGACGTTTGAAACGCTATTAGCACGCACCCCGCTAACTAGCTAGCCATTTCACATCGGTTACACCAGCCATTAAGCTGATAGGCTTGAAGTCATAAACAGCGCTGTACTTGCAAAGAGCTGCTGGCAAAACGCACAAAAGTGCTGTTTGAATGAATGCTTACGAGCCTGTTGCTGCCTACCATCGCTCAGACTGCTCTATCAAATCATAGACTTAAACATAACACACATAAATACGAGCCATAAGTCATTAATGTGGTCGAATCCGGAAATTATAATTTCGAAAACAAAACATTTATTATTTCAGTGAAATACGGAACCGTTCGGTATTTTATCTAACGGGTGGCATCCCTAAGTTTAATAATTCGGCAATCCAAAAATACAGATTTCCGATTGTTATGAAAACTTGAAATCAGCCATTCCGATTAATCGGTAGACCTCTACACGATACAGTGAGCCATGGTACTAGACCAGCCACAACACTATTCCTTTGTAATACAAATCAGCTCTCCCCCTGATTAAATCAGCATAAATGTCAAATTAATGACCCAGCACAGCTGTTTGAGGGCTAGGGGAGGAGGATGCATTACAGAGAACGCTGTCATTACCGAGCAGAGGAGAGCAGAGCCAGAAGGCAAAGACATCCATTGCCGAATCAGGAATGTGGAGAGCCTCCCTGACACTGTGGCCTAGCTCCTGGACACTCACACAGCCAACCCCTTCCACACACAGGTGTACAGCACTGTCACCCACCAGGTACACAAGCACATCTTGAGCTGCAGGAGAAAACACACAGAGGGAAGTTGACATAACACTAACATTAAGGCAAAACACAATCTTGGATCTTCCAAATATGAAAACACAGAGGGACAAAACAATATTACATTGTTAACACCAGACTGAAAGAAAGGCACTGACCGCGGGTGACTGAGGAGGCCACACTTCCCCTCTGTGATTTACCCTCTGATGGTTCTGGAGGAAACCTCCCACACTCATCTCCTTCCATCTATGTGGGACACAAATATTAAATAGGGTTTTATTTTGAAGGTTATCCTGCAAATTCTCGGACATACTTAACGTTAGACATTTCAGAAGCTACGTTGGTTGCTAGCAGCTAATTATATTCTATATCAAGGCTTTGATTTACTCATCGTTGTTTAATCGTAAGAAAATAGTAATTGCTAACGTTAGCGGCCAGCTTTTGACAGGCGGGATAGCGACATTTCACATCTAGCACCCTGCGCGAACAGTAGCTATTCGTACACGAGCTATGTTAGCTAGCTAGTTACTAGTAGCAAGAAGTCAGCGGTGCGCTAAACCAGTAAGATTCAATTACCTTCTTTTAATGACGAGGTGGTATTGACAGTGTATAACAACCTCAACAGTTTACCAGCAAACTGACAACTCTGGGGAACTGCGCCCACCGCGGTCCAGACTCCAATCCGGAAGTGTCGAGCCAGTAAAAACAAATATTTTATACGTAAACCAAGATAAACCACAGCCTGTCGTTTCCAATTGTAACAAATTAGTCATAGTAGGCAGAACAAGCAAGGAGGTGGGCAGAGCCAAGCACGAGCTCCTATTGGCGTGTTCTACTAGCATACATCTGCACATGTCCATTAGGGACTTGGGAAGAGTCTTTCTTTTCCCAACGCAGTTACGCAAAAACCACGCCCCGTTATTCAAAGAGACGTTCTACGCTCCCATTGGCTAGTTAGCGTTGTCTCACTCACAGGCAATCAGCGCTGGGACCGTGGCTAATTAACGTTACTAGCTCGTTATTTGAAGTTGTTCAAATTTATCGTTAGTAGTCTATTTTCCGGTAAAAGTATATGCTTATTATTCATACTTTCTCAAATATTTACTCTGCTACAGCCATTGAATCTGTCTTTGAGCGTCAATGGACGTTAATGGCTAGCTTGGTCCACGACGTTATGTTGTTATATTTTTCAATCTTGAAATACAAGGGCACATGTTATTAATCAGTGACTGAAATTTCGCGCTCGGTGATATTCACTTCCGGACTTGGTGGTGGCTCAAAGCGTTGTAGAACGCCCCTCTGAATAACGGGAAGTGATTTTGGCTTAACTTTTTATTTTTTTATTTTATTTTAATTTATTAATATCAAATCAATACATAAAGCACATGAGGGAACACAAGCATACATAGATTACAAACAATAGACAATCGAGCTAGGGGGTACAATATCACATTACAATTACACAAGGACCTTAAGGGACATGCATTATACTTCTTTTTGTAGGGTACGAAAATGTGGTTTTCTGTTTGTAAATTTACATTTGTGTATATGAAATTTGGCCAAAAGAATAATGAAATTAATTACATAAAAATTATTCCGCTTATTTCTATTGTATGTAAAGAATCCAGACAGTACATCTCTCCACAATAGTGTAAAATCTTCATAAATGTGTTCAATTATAAACCTACTGATGTCTTGCCACAGTTTTCTTACATGCATACAATGCCAAAAAAGATGTACAACTGTTTCTGGGTGGTCATTACAAAAGGAGCAATTTGAGTTGATATTTTCCTTAAACTTCTTCATATAGTGGCTGGCAGGATAATATTTATTAATAATTTTAAAGGAAACAAGTAGGTATGTGTGTGGCAACATCCAAACTTTTTTCCAACAGATATTATCAATAAATCCATTCCAATAAGGCATGACATAAGGTATAGATACAACATCCTGCTGAAACAAGGATCGTATCGCTCTGTTGTTGAAACAAATCTTTCCTACTGATGAGTCAACAGGGTCAACAGAAAGAAGGTAGGCTCTGAGGGTCAGGTCTTGACATGTTCCTGAATAACATAGCAACACCTGAGGGAATGGCATCTAAAACAATTGCAAAATCTTTAGGTGTTACAGGGACCTGATTTTGGCTTAACTGCGTTGGGGAAAAGAAAGTCGCGTTAGGAAACCCCTACTCTGTGCAGTGCTTGTGTGCAATAGCTCAATTCGCCTTTGCACAACTTCTAAACGCGATTTTAAAAAACTTTTACAAAGGATAAATATACAAAACTTAATCCACTCTTTTCATAACAGATTGTAGTTTGGGGAACAGAAAACCGTATTGAGATCAAATGATTAATCGATGAGAAAATGTGCAGAATGTCGGACAAAATCCATCTCGTTCCATCTTCGCCCACTGCCCGCCATCGGGCTTCCTCTGAAAACGCCAAGTAGCTGATTCACATTTATACATCCAGTGAAATATCTGTCTCATTGTTCTTTGGTAAAAATTTTCAGATTTTTGTTGTGCAGCTCAACTTTTATGGTGCATTACCGCCATCTATCGTTCTGAAATTGTAGTTTGTTGCTTAACTATTATTCTGTGTTTAGATATAATTGAGTAATTATGCTAATACCAGAGGCAGTGTGAGCACTGTCTAGAGCAGAAGCAATACAATTGAACTCGCCTAATGGGATAGGGGAACACTGTCTGTCTAGCTATTCGAAATACATTTGGGTTATATCGCTACTTGATAGAAATATATACATTACGTAAGGGGGCTATGCGTTCTATGGAAAATAATGAACCACGTTGAAGGCGTGTTCCACGACTTTCTAGAGTGGAACTGAACTTCTACGGAGTTGCATTATTTTCCATACAACGCAAACTCCAGAGTTGATTTAACCATTGCTATAATTGAACACATTTGCCACCAGAAATGTGTTCAACATCCACTGAAGTAGCTAGCTGGCAATTTGACTACATAGCTACAGTAGTTGCCGTGGTAACCATTCAAACAGACTTGCTAGTTTAGCTAACCAACCCATCAGTCCAAGCTTGCCATTATGAAAATCCAATTCAACAATGGCAGTAATGTTTTCAATTGGACTTATGCTTTCAAAAGCAGCTCAAACATAGAACATGTAAAAATGAACTATAACCATTGAATTCATGCTTGCAAAAAATACCTGCAATTATAAACTGGATGGTTTTGAGCCCTGAATGCTGATTGGCTGACATCCGTGGTATATCAGACTGTATACCACAGTTATGACGAAACATTTATTTTTTTACTATTCTAATTATGTTGGTAACAAGTTTATATTAGCAATAAGACAACTCAGCCGTTTTTGGTATATGACCAAAATACCATGGCTAAGTATTCAGTTCTTAGATAATTTATTATAACATGGGAGAGAGGGGGCAAAGGGCAGGTCGAGGATAGGCAGAGGTTCGTAACCAGGTCAGAGTCCGACAGGTACAGGACGGCAGGCAGAGGTAGGTAATCCAAAACAGCGTCAATAAGGGACAGAATGGTCAGACCCAGAAGGACGAGAAAACACGCTAGTAAGACTTGACAAGACAAACTGGTAACTGACCAGCAAAAAACACAGGTATAAATACACAGGGGATAATGGAGGAAAATGGGAGACACCTGTTGGAGGGTGGAGACAAGCACAAGACAGGTGAAACAGATCAGGGTGTGACACTAAGGGCTTTGCAACAGCTGTGGTATATCAGACCGTATACCATGTGTTTGACAAAGCATTTATTTTTACTGCTCTAATTACTTTGGTAACCAGTTTATAATGGCAATACGGCACCTTAGGGGTTTGTGATATTTGGCCAATATACCACGGCTAAGGGCTGTATTCAGGCACTCCGCATTGCGTCGGGCTTAAGAACAGCCCTGACCCATGGTATATTGTCCATATACCCCCTCGGGCCTTATTGCTTACTTATAAACTGGGTTGTTCGAGCCCTGAATTCTGATTGTCTGACAGCCGTGGTATATTTAAACAATAAGGCCAGATTAGGTTTGTTATATATGGTCAGTATACCATGGCTAAGAGCTGTTCTTATGCACACCGCAATGCGGAGTGCCGGAACACAGCCCTTAGCCGTGGTATATTGGCCATATATCACAAACCTCTGAGGTGCCTTATTGCTATTATAAACGGGTTACCAATGTAATTAGAGCAGTAAAAATACATGTTTTGTCATACCCTTGGTATACAGTCTGATATACCACAGCTGTCAGTCAATCAGCATTCAGGATTTGAACCCCCAATTTTATGATAGACCATTTACCACGAGTATGACAAAACGTTCCTTTTTCTCTTCTAATTACGTGGCTAAACAGTTTATAATAGCAATAAGGCACCTCGGGGGTGGTGGTATATGGCCAATATACCACGACTAAGGGCTTTATTCAGGCCCTCTGTGTTGCGTTGTCCGTTGCATGCACTGCACTTTAATATATATATTTGTATATAAACTTTGTATATATTGTCTGATATATTTAAACAATAAGGCCAGATTATTTGTTATATATATATATATGGCTAAGAGCTGTTCTTAAATATATAAATATATATAGCGGACAGTGCACATTTTTACCGCTAAAGGCCAGCAAAACCCTACCCTAGAAAAATGAATCAAAGACGATTTGCCTTGAGATATAGTACTTTGTAGGCAGTCATACAATAGTGCGGTCGATGAAGAAAGTATAATGCTCCGATATAACTTGTGTTGGTGTGTATTCTACGATGAGGTAACGCTCAAATCAGGTAAATCTTCCTCTGATCTAGGTCACCAACCAAATTTTCTAGTCGAACGCACTCTTCAAAATATTTGCTTTCATTCTTTTAAGCGCAAAAAGCAACGTGGACGTTCGCCCCAAATTCATTTAGCATATTTTTAACTGGTTTACTGCTCCAGACTGATGTGTGCGTTTATTAATTCTGCACAGGTTGAAAAGCAGCATATCACTAGCCATATACAAGCCATACAAGCAATGCTATATGCTTTAGCGACCTATATTTTCTATCAATGATTTAGAATGGGACTCCAATAGATATCTTGACATTGAACAGTCAACCCTGTGCAGACTTATCTTTTTTGGTACTGTACTTGCGGTGGCTTGTTTTTGAAGACAGGTAAGTGATAATGTATGTGTTCAGATGGACCTACGAACAGTAGGCATACTGTTAAGAGATCTGAAAAACCAAGATCAACCAATGGGAAATATGATTATACTCTTCGGTAAAGTATTTATTTTTAGGGCAATCTAGGTTGAAACGGTACACATATTTAGGTTCAAGAACCTCGTTAGACATCACAGTAAAATAGAAGGATGTATTGTCAAAGGAAACAGTAAAATAGTAATGTACTGAGAAAGATGGGTTAGTTTGTTAGTTTCTGAGAGTTGGAATTAAGATTGCAGTGTGCTGTATGTGAGTGAAAATAGCTGTAAGTAGCAGTAAAGGCATATTGTTGTCTGTTAGTCCCCACCCCCTGCCCCCATAAAAACAATAAAACAAAACATTGACATGCACAAGACTGCAAGGATTGCACTCCCAAGCTCAAAGATCACTCTTTGAGATCCAGAACCATGTGCTGTGAAATCTGTATTAAAGTTGAATGAGTCTACCCACTGGGCAAACATTGGTTGAATCAACGTTGTTTACACGTCATTTCAATTAATTTATGTTGATCCAACGTTGATACATTGAATTGACGTCTGTGCCCACTGGGTAATGTCATCAGAGAAAATGATTAATCATTTTATATTTTCCCCTAAACTGTAATGGCTATTCATGTATCATCATAAAAAATGCTGAATTCTGACTAGATGGTTACAAGGTGAGAGATTGTAAACCCCACTACCTTGATTAACCTGGGACTGATAGTTGTACTGTAATTTATCTGTTTTAGTGTGATCAAGCAACTGAGCATGCTGTTTGTGGAATTCATAGCAGGATGCCTTTCAGGTAATGTATAGGAGTAACATAGATCTTTGTGTATAAAAACATTTTTGGACATGAATATGGAGGGTGAATTTGACTAGGCGTATATGAATATGTTCTAGGAGCAGTAGGGTTGGCTTTTGGTCATCCAATGGACACAGTGAAGGTACAAGTATTGGACTCACTCAAACTTTATGATTATATCCACTAATTTAGACCAAGGAATCTAAACTTGTTGACAAGTCACATAATATGTATATTATACTCCATATGTAGGTGCGTCTGCAGACCCAGGTTAAATACAAGGGGATTTGTGACTGTGTGGCTAGGACATACACTCGTGAAGGGGTAAGGTTTTGAATACTTTGGTATTATATGACTCATCCCACTGTGCATAGCATGTAATTTCAATGTCGATAATTGGGTGATATTTGGTTGAGACGAACAATGAGATTACAACCTATATTCACCAACTCAAAAAGACAGCCAAAAGTTAGATGAATTTCCAGTGTGTTATGACTAGTCTTTCAACCATCTAAAAGCACAACCAAATTCCAACGAAAAAAACAATGTCTTCTTTTTGGTTTAGTTTTCACTCAAATGTCTATCACTGCGCTTTCAACCATGCACAGCAATGTTCAAATGGGAATACAATGTCAGGATTTTAGTTTATTTATACAATATATTTAATGTGTTAATGTGTTATCGCTGTGCTTCATCTAATAGCAGAACCAAATTACCTGGATTGCTGTTGAGATTACATTAAAAGTACATAGTGCAGGGGATCTATGCTGTTCGAGATTCTGCACAGATTATTACACAAAGGTAAAGATCTCCACAGACCTGTGACGACTTATGCGTGTTATCTTGAACATCCACACTATACATTATTACATAAAAATACATGTATAGTTACAGCAACCTCAAAATGTGGCCATGGATATGTTACTCATTTTGAGGTAAAATGTTACATTAGTTTGTAAAATAGCCTTAACGAAGGCTATTTACTGTATTACAAAAGTAATATTAAATTGTATTTGGTTGACAACACAACCAAATATTAACATTTAAAGGAGATCTACTGCTTGGATAGTTCCATCTGTGCAGCTGGCTTATGCCCATTCTTTAACTTTTATTTTTTGGTTGAGTTTGAGACGTAAATCCAACATAAAATTTGTTAACAAGTTAATAGGCTATTTATTGTATTTTAAATATTGAATTGTATTTGGTTACATTTCAAATGTTTACATTTGAGTTATTTAGCAGAGGCTCTTATCAAGAGCAACTTACAATTAGTGCATTCATCTTAAGATAGCTAGGTAAGACAACAACATCACAATCGTATCAAGTACATTTTCCCTCAACAAAGTATTTATCATCAAGGTCAGTGCTAGTGGGAAAAGAGAAGTGCCTTTTTTTTTAAATTGGGAGGAGGGGGGGGGGGCTCATTGGTTGTCAACACAACCAAATATCAACATTTGAACGAGATTTATCTTCTGCTTGGATAGTTCCATCTGTGCCACTGTCTGGCTTTAATTCCAGTTTGTTTATGAATTAATAATCAATATGTTGGATTTATGTCTCCATCTCAACCAAAAATCTAATTTAAAGAATAGGACTAAATCAAAACAAACTTGAAATGCACCTTAAATAAAGTTTGATTTGATTTAGTCCTATCCTTTAACTAGATTTTTGGTTGAGATAGAGACGTGAATCCAACATATCTATTATCAATTTGAAAACAAACTTGAATTAAAGTCAGTGGCACAGAATATACATCTCCTTCAAATGTTGATATATGCTTGTGTTGACAACCAAACACAAAAAATGTAATATTTATCTGTATGTTATATATGCCATTACCCCAACCTCTTAATGTTTTTGTTTTATTTATTCATCGAATGGTTCTCTCATTGATCGGGTTCTCGCTTTAAATATCTGGGCATTTGGATTGACAATGATTTAACGTATAAAAAACATACTGATGAGCTTGTTTAAAAGCTACGTAAGATTACATATCTTCGTTGTTGAAGTATAAAAACAAAGTATTGGTTAACTCTTGAGGTACCTCGGGTCTCCACCGAATTACAGTACCAGTCAAAAGTTTGGACACACCTACTCATTCAAGGGTTTTTCTATTTGTTTTTACTATTTTCTACATTATAGAATAATAGTGAAGACATCAAAACTATGAAATAACACATGGAATCATGTAGTAACCAAAAAAGTGTTAAACAAATCAAAATATATTTTATATGTGAGATTCTTCGAAGTAGCCACCCTTTGCCTTGATGACAGCTTTGCACACTCTTGGCATTCTCTCAACCAGCTTCATGAGGTAGTCACCTGGAATGCATTTCAATTAACAGGTGTGCCTTGTTAAAAGTTAATTTGTGGAATTTCTTTACGTTTGAGCCAATCAGTTGTGTCAGACAAGGTAGGGATGGAATACAGAAGATTGCCCTATTTGGTAAAAGACCAAGTTCATATTATGGCAAGAACAGCTCAAATTAGCAAAGAGAAATGACAGTCCATCATTACTTTAAGACATGAAGGTCAGTCAATCCGGGAAAATTTCAAGAACTTTGAAAGTTTCTTGAAGTTCACTCACAAAAACCATCAAGCGCTTTGATGAAACTGGTTATCATGAGGACCGCCACAGGAAAGGAAGACCCAGAGTTACCTCTGCTACAGAGGATAAGTTCGTTAGACTTAACTGCACCTCAGATTGTAGCACAAATAAATGCTTCACAGAGTTCAAGTAACAGACACATCTTAACATCAACTGTTCAGAGGAGACTGCGTGAATCAGGCCTTTATGGTCGTATTGCTGCAAAGAAACCACTACTAAAGGACACCAATAAGAAGAAGAGACTTGCTTGGGCCAAGAAACACGAACAATGGACATTAGACTGGTGGAAGTCTGTCCTTTGGTCTGATATGGTCCAAATTTGAGATTTTTGGTTCCAACCGCTGTGTCTTTGTGAGACGCATGGTAGTTGAATGGATGATCTCCGTATCTGTGGTTCCCACTGTGAAACATGGAGGAGGAGGTGTGATGGTGCTTTGCTGGTGACATTGTTGTTGATTTATTTAGAATTCAATGCACACTTAACCAGCATGGCTACCACAGCATTCTGCAGGGATACGCCATCCCATCTGGTTTGCGCTTAGTGGGACTATCATTTGTTTTTCAACAGGACAATGACCCAACACACCTTCAGGCTGTGTACAGGCTATTTGACCAAGAAGGAGAGTGATGGAGTGCTGAATCAGATGATCTGGCCTCCACAATCACTCGACCTCATCCCAATTAAGATGGTTTGGGATGAGTTGGACCACAGAGTGAAGGAAAAACAGCCAACAAGTGCTCAGCATTTGTGGGAACTCCTTCAAGACTGTTGGAAAAGCATTCCAGGTGAAGCTGGTTGAGAGAATGCCAAGAGTGTGCAAAGCTGTCATCAAGGCAAAGGGTGGCTACTTTGAATAAACTAAATTCAAAAATATTTGTTTAACACTTTCTTGGTTACTGCATGATTCCATGTGTTTTTTCATAGTTTTGATATCTTCACTATTATTCTACAATGTATAAAATAGTAAAAATAAAGAAAAACCCTTGAATTAATAGGTGTGTCCAAACTTTTGAATGGTACTGTAGTTTTAATGCACCTCACTGAGTATAGAAAACATTACGAACACCTGCTCTTTCTATGACATAGACTGACCAGGTGAATCCAGGTGAAAGCTGTGATCCTTTAATGATGCCACTTGTTAAATCCACTTCAATCAGTGTAGATGAAGGAGGAGACAGGTTAAAGACAACTTTTTAAGCCTTGAGACTCGATTGTGTATGTGTGCCATTCAGAGGGTGAATGGGATAAACAAAAAATGTAAGTGCCTTTCAACACGGTATGGTAGTAGGTGCCAGCCCAGGTGCGCCGGTTTGTGTCAAGAACTACAACGCTGCTGGGTTTTTCACACTCAACAGTTTCCTGTGTGACATCCAGCCAACTTGACACAACTGTGGGAAGCACTGGATTCAACATGGGCCAGCATCCCTGTGGAACGCTTTCAACACCTTGTAGAGTCCAGTAAATCTTAGTTTTTAGGGGAGCTCTCACAACAATCAATGTCATGATAGCACATTGGTAATAGTCAGTGGAAAATATCATAGCTAAGCAGCGATGGGCTTGGTTAAAACCCTGGATGGGATACCAAAGGGTAGCTTCTGATAGATCAATTCTCCAGGAGGAGGTGCTGCCCAGCCTCTAGTTTTCTTTCTTCTGATAGTAGATTTTATCATTGAAGATCTGAAGTTCTTTTAAAAGGTACAAATTTAACATATTTTATTCAAGGTTTGTCTATGTTGAAATTTGGTTATCATGACATAATCCTGTGGTTGAAATGTGGTTATCATGATGACGTAATCCTGTGGTTGAAATGTGGTTATCATGATGACATAATCCTGTGGTTGAAATGTGGTTATCGTGACAACATAATCCTGTGGTTGAAATCTTACCCAGAAAACAACAGTTGATTACTTTTTTCAAATCTAATATATTTACCTCGTAGATTTCACGTCACAATATGTTGACAAATTATGTTGAAACAACGTTGAGTCAACCAGTTTGTGCCCAGTGGGACGTGTCGATGAACGTTTTATATTTTCGCCACAATGTTGTACCATCATTAATTCCTTAACTATACTATTTTTGTATTTTTTGGATCAGATCCCTGGGTTCTTCAAGGGCATGACATTTCCTGTCCTGACTACTGGCATCACCAACGCTGTGGTCTTTGGTTCCTATAGCAATGCTTTAGACTGCCTCACCCAGTCCCAACGGAATGACCGAATCCAAGGCAACCCTGCCTCGGCATCAGCAGTCTTCGCAGCTGGCTGTTTCTCAGGTCTGGCACAGGTAATATGGAACGTGCTTTAAATAGCCCTGAAATATGGCATTATGTGTACTTTTTAACACCAAGCTTGTCTTTGCTGCCAGGTGGTGGTTACTGCGCCTGTTGACCTGGTGAAGGTACGCTTGCAGTCCCAGACCAAGGGCTGGGCTGGGGTCGGTGGTGACGGGTATCGAGGTCCCACTCACTGTGTGACTGTCATCCTGAGGGAGGAGGGGCCAAGGGGATTGTTTCGAGGGGGGTTGGCTCTTACCCTGAGAGATGTACCCTGCTATGGAATTTACTTCTTGCCTTACGAAATCACCTGCAGGTTTCTGACGGAAGAAGGCAAACGGCCAGGTCAGTTGGAGAGAGAGATTGTGTTCCAGGCCATCTTTTCATGTGAAAAGATTGCTATATTATATGTGGTTCCTGAGATGTTACGCTCATCTCCAGGCATTTTGAGATATAAACTGTTATAGGTCACTGCAATAGAGACGACTTGGTGTGTGTGTGTCATTAACAGTTCAAAGGCCATGCTAGTCTGTGAGAAGAGAGCGAGTCTGTGTCTAGATTTGACTGTTTATTGCTGATGGTTTGAGTGCTAGTGCAATTACATAGATTTTCAGGTAATTATTTGGTTTGTATCTGCAGGCACATTTGCAGTATTGATGGCGGGTGGGGTGGCAGGCGTGGTGACGTGGGCCTTTGCCACGCCCATGGATGTGGTGAAAGCGCGGCTGCAGATGTCCGGTGCTGGGGGCCGGGTGTACCAGGGGGTCCTGCACTGCATGAGTGTGAGTCTGAAGGAGGAGGGGGTGAGAGTGTTCTTTAAGGGGCTCCTCCTGAACAGCCTGAGGGCCTTCCCTGTCAACGCAATCACCTTCCTCAGCTATGAGAGCCTGATGCGTTTTCTCACCCGGCCGTCTGCAGACTGACCACAAGACTATATGCATCTCCTGGATACACTCCGGTCGTATCAAATGATGGAAAGAATAGCAACATTGGATGGGCAAACCATTATGTGAAATGAACTGGTATATACAGTATACCTTAGCATGCTATACTCAGAATTATATCTTCTAAACTGGAGTTTCACACTTTGTGTTATCCTCAATGTGGGCACTCAGACAGGGCTCATGATGCTGTTTTAGTAGGACACAGTGCTGTGATATCATAGGGTGTCACCATACTTATGGATGCAAACTGTCATACAGCATCACCTCTCACAGATCTATGGTACCATCAGTATTTTATATCATGAGACAACAAAACCTTGAATATGAAAAACACCTGGAAACCAAATGTTTATACCAAGACATGGTGTATTTATGTACGAACTTCATAGCCTTCATTTATAATAACTTTTTAATAAACAAAATATGAAGCAAATGGGAATGTAGTTGGTTTATTGCTGACAACCAATCCTCAATTCAAATCAACTTTTTTAGTTAAATAAACCCTTCCCCAAAATGTAAACATTTAGTAAAATGATGCATCTTTTACTTATTGCATAAGTTAATGTATTCACCCCTTTGGATTTATTCACATTTTGTTGATTGACAAAGTGGGATTGAAATGGACTTAGTTGTGATTTGTCATTGAGCATCACAGAATACCAAAGTGAAAAGATTTCAAAAATGTTAACATATAATAACAGTTGTTGCAAAACTATTCAGCCCTTTTGTTTAGAGAAGCCTAAATTAGTTCAGGAGTCAAATGCGGCTTAACAAATCACAAGTTACATGGACTCAGTGTGTGAAATAATAGGGGTTGACATTTCTTTTAATGACTACCTCTTCCTCTGTCCCCAATACATACATTGAACTACAAAGACTAGGCGGCTTTTCAAAAGCCTCAGAAGGGCAGTGATTGGTAGATAGATTAAATATCTGTTCTGGTATTGTTATCCATCTTTAAGCATGGTCAAGTTTATTATGCTGTGGATGATGTATTAAACCACAAAGACAGTCGTTCTTCTCAACTGAGCTGCAAGACAGGAAGGAAACTGCTAAGAGATGTCACCATTGGTGCTTTTAAAACAGCTCCAGTTAAATGGCTGTGAAGGGAGAAAACTGAGGATGAATCAACATTTCAGTTACTCCACAATGAAATGTAAAGAATAAAAATAAAAGAATAACCTTTTTGGCCTAAATGCAAAGCCTTATGCTTGAGACAAATCCAACACGTCACTGAGTAACTGCCGCCTCCTTTTCAAGCATGGTGGTGGCTGCATCATGGTATGGGTATGATTGACGTTGGCAAAGACAGGAGTTTCAGGATAAAAATAAATGGGATGGAGCTAAGCTTTACACCAAACACAGAGGAATTTACCTTTCAGCATGACAATAACCAACAACCCAAGGCCAAATCTACACTGTAGCAGGACAATAACCAACAACACAAGGCCAAATCTACACTGTAGCAGGACAATAACCTACAACACAAGGCCAAATCTACACTGTAGCAGGACAATAACCTACAACACAAGGCCAAATCTATACTGTAGACAGTGGATGTTCCAAGTGGCCAAGTTACAGTTTTGACTTAAATCTGCTTGGAAATCTATGGCAAGACTTGAAAATTGCTGTCTAGCCATGATCCTCAACACCTTCCCAGATCTTGCACAATCCAGGTATGTTAAAGCTCTTAAGAGACTTACCTAAGAAAATCACAGCTGTAAATTGCTGCCAAAGGTGATTCAGGAGAGTGAATACTTATCTATTCAAGGTATAGTTATTTTTAATTTACATTCTAATCAAATATTCCACTTTGACAGAGCAATAATGTAGATCAATTACAAAAAACAAAAACTATTAAATTAATTTCAATCCCACTTTGTAACGCAACAAAATGTGAAAAAAAATCCAAGGGGGTGAATACTTATAATACCCACTGTATTTCATAATGTCCGATAGAAGGTCATCTCCTCTTCATACATGTCTAGTCACAATGCTAACCCATGTAAAAGCAAATTCATTAACTTGTAACAAAAATGGAAAGGAAAAAAATACAAACATTACGTTTGGACATTCATTGTCATCATTTATTTATTTTATTTAGCTAGTCATAGAGTCTTATAGGGAGTCATCATCATCAGTTATAATTTCAACCCTGGAAAAAATATTTCTTAAAATTAAGTATCAAAGATTCAGCCTCTTGTTAGTGGTGCAGAATTTCTCCTGACTAACACCATTTGTGGTCCTGAGTTTCATACTCTTTCAACAACCCTGATCCATTTCTCCTGCAGTTTGGGTAACTGCTCCAAATCCTAGCCACACTTTTGAATCTGGTTGTGTGCTTTTCTGTAGTTGTATGTTTACTTGTTTGTCCAAAAGTCTGTGTGTGACATTTCATTTGTCTCTTGACTTCTATGTGTGTGTCCTGTGTTACCGCAGATGTAATGTCCAGTTGACCCCTGCGTTCACGCCAGGCTTACGAAGAGTTAAGACTGCCGTGTCCGGGTCAAACTCAAACTCCACAGAAGACTCCCCACCATCTGTGGAGGATGGGTGAAGAACAGGCACATTGTAACAAACCCCAATGTTCACAACCCTTACCACTTTCTGCACTAGCCTGCCAACACAAAAATAACTTCGCTGCAACAAGTTATTTTTCCATTACATTACCAGACCAGAAGGACATTCAGGGGAAACTCCTGGCTCTACGTGACACCATGTTGCCTGGTTATTGATGGTACATGACTAACCTGTCGTTGTGAGGGTGACAGCATCAGGCTTCTGAGCTCCCAGGATGTTCACTTGCTCTACCCAGGAGGCCGTGGGAAACTGGGAGTCAGGAGACAGATCACTGCAGCATCAGAGAAAGAGACAGGTTACACTCGATACAGAAACACAGGGAGAACATGGCCTGGTTGGAATGATAATGTTAGTTAGAGGGACAGACCTCGATGAGAGGCTGTTCGCAG
Organism: Oncorhynchus tshawytscha; assembly: GCF_018296145.1. Taxonomy (NCBI): domain Eukaryota; kingdom Metazoa; phylum Chordata; class Actinopteri; order Salmoniformes; family Salmonidae; genus Oncorhynchus; species Oncorhynchus tshawytscha. The sequence goes on along the minus strand of NC_056461.1, from coordinate 35,607,507 downwards.
TGAAACTCAGGCGTCTGTGAATAAACTGCTTGTCTGTCTTATGTTTAAAGGTGTGACCATCATCTATGTAAATCTCTCCTTCTGCTTTGCCCTGGAACAAAGAGAAACATTTAAATGACGACAAAGCCCCTGCAAGTAAAATGGTACAACAACAATGGTAGTGATATCATAGTGGTGTAAACGAAGGTTATACCTGTGAGTCAAGGGCCACGTAGAGGGTGTAGGGATCGTTCTCCATGCAGGATGAGGACCTGCGAACACGGTTCTTCCGGCAGATAATGGAACCTCCTCGCTGGAACACTGGAATCTGAGAGAGGAACAGGTGGTGGGACAGAGAAGAGAGAAAAGCGAGAGAGTTATTTGGAAAAGGTGCTGAGAGGTGGGTGATGGCTAAAGACCATAGGAGTTGAGAGAAACAAACAGCAGATCCATGTTAACAGAGAACCTACTGAGCTCATGGTGACAGGGATAGAGAGGTTCTGAGCTCCGTCATGTCTCTGGAACGTGTGGACGTCATACCAGACCTGTGACGGGGAGAGAAGCGCGAGGAGGTCAGAGGACGAGAAGGTATCAGGTTGATTGAACATGTGGTATATTTCAACAGGCAAAACTCCAGGTCAGCCTTCCCTCTCTCTCCATCCTCAAAACTCACCTCTCCATTCCCAGGTAAGTAGGCTGTGACCCCACTAGACCTTTCATCTGTTACAGGGTGAACCAGAAGATCTCTGCCTGATGAACACACAGGGGGGAGAGGTAGCCTGGGGTAATGCATCATCCTCACCAGGTTGAAGAGCTCAACTTCATCCAAACATTTAAGTATTCAAAAGTATTGTACCATAAAAAGTTAAGTACATACCGGTCTAAAGGCCGCTCTCCCTAACCTACTTACCAATCAGGAACTCATTGTCAATGGAAAATGTGGCAATATCCTCTGGATACTCCACCCACAGGGGCCTATAGTACAGAGAGAGAGAATACAACCAAAGGTGAATCAAAATACAAGGATTCTCTCTAATATCTTCTCAAAGACTGGTGCCAGCTATAGACCTTCAAAACATAGACGCGGCAGGGCTCGACATTAACACTTGTCCGCTTGCCTGGGCATGTAAAACAAATAGTCAGAAAGACGATTATAGAGTTAAGTTTTCCGCATGGACAAGTAAAAAAAAGCCTACTCCGATCAGAATTAGATAGTGTGTGGATCAAAAACCTGTACACCCAGTAGCTCTCCACATATGGGTTTTATACAGTAGCCTATCAGTGCAGTATTTTACTTGGTGGGGGGTTTAAGTGCGTTGCTCAAGGCCACAGAGGCAGGAGACAATACATGGGATCAGAGATCAGCAGCCTTCCATTGTCAATACCAGTGATAATAATGGTTATTATGGTGTTACAGAAGATTGTTTATTTTTGCACTTAGTGACTTGAGCTGACAAGTAAAAAGTTAACAAAAAAATAAAACTAAAAAGTGTCTAAAAAAAAAGTTAATGTCAAGCCCAACATGGGGCTTGATGAGCCTACCTCATGACAGGCTGGCCAGTGCGTTGGGCATGGTAGAACTGCAGGTACCAGTAGGGCAGAAGGGTGTAGCGCTGACGCACAGCCTCCCGGATGAGAGCTGTGTTGTCAGGGCCAAAAAGCCAGGGCTCCCTCCGCGGGGTGTCCAGGTGGGCGTGGGCACGGAAGAAGGGCTGGTAGGCCCCCGCCTGGTACCAACGCACCAGCAGCTCCGCACTGGGAGTCTTAAAGAAACCACCCACGTCAGCTGGGATGAGAGGAGTGATTAGGATACTTTAAGAATTACCATCAAACGAGGATAGACCGAGCCATCCAATCTGTGCAGCACCAATCCCTGCCAGCCTCACCTCCACAGAAGGAGATGCCAACCAGGCCCAGGCTGAGACACATGGGGATGGACATCTTCAGGTGGCCCCACTCAGCTGCATTATCACCAGTCCAAACTGCACCTGGAGGAGAGTGGGTGAATGCGTGTGTGAGAGAGTGAACACTTCAAGAGTGGGTTGGGGTTCAGTGAAGACATACAGTATACAACATTTATGGTAACCAGAGGGAGGTGTTATTGAAGGGTCTAACCATAGCGCTGAGACCCAGCGAAAAAAGCCCTGGTCAGGACAAAAGGCCTCTCCAACCCCCCGGAGCGCTGGATCTGACCCTCTGCTGTCGCCATTTGCTGAGAGAGGGAAAGAAGGGAAGACTGAGTAGATGGCAGTAAATAAGTAAGGATGCTGTAACTAATCCAAAACAATCCCAACAGTGTGGACAGTGAACACCCCCAGGGCTATCTAGTCCTAGTAACGCCCTTCCCTTCCCCTTCCTCACCACGTAGAAGCCGTAGAGGTTGTGGATGTCTCTGTGCTCCCAGGGCCCATGGAGGGCATCCTTGTGCATGGTGACCTCTGGACCGTTGAACACAGACGGCTCGTTCATGTCGTTCCACGTGTACAGGTTCTCCATCGAGCCCTGGAGAAGAGAAACAGGAGATAATGACATGTCAGTACATCTGTGGTCTCAGTAGCTCAAGGCTCCAGCAGTTTTACTGATTAACCAGTAACATCAATGCTAACTGACTCAGTGAAGAGGACAAAGTTTCCAAAGGAAGTCAAGAAAGAAGAAGGAAAGAGAAAAAAGTAACTGCGTTTAAAATGTGGAGATGAGACTAACTGACACGGGATTTACTCACCTCATACTGGTCATAGGCAAACATGCTGGCCCACCACTTCCTCATCTCAGGGTTGGTAAAATCTGGGTAACCTGCATTCCCTTTTACAAGAAAATATAGAGTACATATACATAACAGTTCTAAACAATTCTAGCCTTTGGGTGACTGAATCAGTAGAAAAACAGGCAAATCTTACACTGCATTGACATTTATTGCCAAAATATTGCCCTGGAGGTAGAACTGAGCGATTTCCGTTAGATGGGGCAAATTGTCTATTTCAGAAAAACGTACGATTGAGCTTTTTGGTCTTAATTTAAAAGGTTAGTGCAAGGCATTAGGGTTAGTGGTATGGTTAAGGTTAGGTTTAAAATCAGATTTCATGACTGTGGCTGTGCCAGCAAGTGACCACTCTGCAGATCTGCTTCCAGGGCAACATTTATGACAAATGCTAACCTGCACTGTGTTGTCTGGTACGTTTTAGAATTTATCAATCCATAAATACACTAAATTACCAAAAGTATGTGGACACCTGCTCGCCTAACATCCCATTCCAAAATCATGGGCATTAACATTGAGTTGGTTCCCCCTTTGCTGCTATAACAGCCTCCACTCTTCTGGGAAGGCTTTCCACTAGATGTTGGAACATTGCTGTGGGGACTTGCTTCTATTCAGCCACAGGGGCATTAGTGAGGCCGGGCACTGATGTTGGGTGATTAGGCCTGTCACGCAGGCTTCGTTCCAGTTCATCCCAAAGGTGTTCGATGGGGTTGAGGTCAGTGCTCTGTGCAGGCCAGTTGTCACCGATCTCGACAAACCCTTTCTGTGTGGACCTTGCTTCATGCACAGGGGCATTGTTATGTTGAAACAGAAACTTCCTCAAACTGTTGCCACAAAGTTTGAAGCACAGAATCATCTAGAATGTAATTGTATGCTGTAGTGTTAAGATCTCCCACCACTGGAAGTAAGGGGCCTAGCCCAAACCATGAAAAAAATGCCCCAGACCATTATTCCTCATCCACCAAACTTTACAGTTTGCACTATGCATTGGGGCAGGTAGCATTCTCCTGGCATCCGCCAAACACAGATTTATCCGTCGGACTGCCAGATAGTGAAGTGTGATTCATCACTCCAGACAACGCGTTTCCACTGCTTCAGAGTCCAATGGCAGCAAGCCTTACACCATTCCAGCCAACACTTGGCATTGCACATGGTGATCTTAGGCTTGTGTGCAGCTGCTCGGCCATGGAAACCCATTTCATGAAGCTCCCGACGAACTGTTATTGTGCTGACGTTGCTGCCAGAGGCAGTTTGGAACTCTGTAGTGAATGTTGCAACCGAGAACAGACTATTTTTATGTGCCATGCGCTTCAGCACTCGGCGGTCCCGTTCTGTGAGCTTGTGTGGCCTACCACTTCGCGGCTGAGCCGTTGTTGCTCCAAGACGTTTCCACTTCACAATATCAGCACTTACAGTCGAACTGACTTGTTGGAAAGGTGGCATCCTATGACGGTGCCACGTTGAAAGTCACTGAGCTCTTCAGTAAGGCCATTCTACAGCCAATGTTTGTCTATGGAGATTGTATGGCCGTGTGCTCAATTTTATATACCTGTCAGCAACGGGTATGACTGAAATAGCCGAATCCACTAATTTGAAGGGGTGTCCACATACTTTTGTACATAGTGTACATATTGACGTGTTCCTACCTGGCCAGCACCAGCCCTCATAGTCTCCGCCATCTTTGTTTTTTATGTAGTAGCCTCGAGAGCGAATCTCAGTGTGGATCTTATAGCTGCTGTCCACCTTAATGTGAGGGTCCACTATGGTCACCATCTGTGGACAGCCGGGACAGGAGAGGACGCAGTGAGTGGAGGAGGAAGAGAGAACAGTGCCAAAAATTTAAATTATCTTCTCATTACCACACACACACACCATTTCAAAATCCTATGTTTCCATCATTAAGTTCACCTTGCGTCTCTTATGCAGGAGGCCCTGCAGCATGTCTTTGGGCTGTGGGAACTTATTGTTGTCCCAGGTGAAGTAGCGCTTGCCGTCCGTGTGCTCAATATCCAGCCAGATGAAGTCATAGGGGATGTCGTGTTCATCAAAGCCCTGGTCGACCGCACTCACATCTTCCTGGTCGTTGTAGTTCCAACGGCACTGGTGGTAGGCCAGCGAAGAGAGAGGGGGGAAGGCCTGAGTACCTACGACAGCCAGAGAACAGGTCATTTCTAAAGTGAAGGTAACACTTCTGGGATAGGGAGCAGTGAAGCTATAAACCGACCATGTATTGAACATTAAAATGTGCTTGGTGTGAATGTGTAGAATATACCGTGAGTGACGTGTACCTGTGTTCCTGTTAGTGAGTGTGTAAGTAGTGTACCTGTTAAGGAAGAGTACTGTGTGAACACATCATTAGGTCGTGGTCCCAGCATAATGAAGACGTCAATGATGCCACTCTCAGAGATCCATCGGACGTCTGTCTGAGGGACCTCACTGGAGCCCTGAACGCAATCAAACATGCACAAAGATGATTCAGAGATCAAACCAAGTGGATCCAAGGGCAAAGAAGGAAAGGCAAGACAGTGTGTGAGATCCAGTCACACACACACCCACCTGTCCAGAGCTGACATCCACCCATGTCTCTGCTGCGTTAAGCCAGAAGAGACCCATAGTCCGGTGGGTATTGTGTGAGAGGAGGACAGGCACTGCTCCATACAGAGCCATAGGGTTAAAGAGCTCATACTGGAACACATCCAGGTTATAAAGCCTGTAGGGGTCTCCTCCACTAAGAAGAGGAACAGGAATCACTGGGTTAGCACTGGATGACCAACAAAAGGGGCGGCAGGTAGCCTAGTGGTTAGAGCGTTGGACTAGTAACCGAAAGGTTGCAAGATCGAATCCCCGAGCTGACAAGGTTAACATCTGTTGTTCTGCCACTGAACAAGGCAGTTAACCCACTGTTCCTAGGCAGTCATTGAAAATAAGAATTTGTTCTTAACTGACTAGATACTGACCTAGATAATAAAAAATAAATCAGAAAACTACACTTTGATGAGCAAATGACATTGGGGCAAGGGCGTTTATAGTCTCACTCTGTGTTTTTCAGTCTGAGGCCGTCTGCGTGTTCAGGGATGCCGTAGACGTGTTCTACTCCAGGCAGGGAGAAGTCCAGACTGATGGAGGAGGGACCTGGAGGACAGGAGGCAGGTTACATTAGAGCAGTGTTTTTATTTATATATATTTAAAAAATTAAACACATGATGTCAATAGGTTTTACTATGGAATTGTAGTGTACAACGATGTACCATTAGGCTTGGTGTCAGCATGGGTCTTGAACGTCTCCTCCCACATTCCTGGCTGATCCACCTCTTCTTCTGCCTCCTCCTCTCCTTCTGACACCTGGAAAGAGAGGGGTTTTGTGGAGAAACAGAAAAGAGGCCAAACGTGTAGCTCAAGTGTCTCAGAAAGGTGCTACTCGTACACACCATAGTTCAAAGTTCACATAAAATTGATACCAGAAGTTGGAGCTCTTCTCGCACCCTACTAGGCTACTACTCACAACCTGTTATCTCTACACACTTTGAACACAAAAAAATGGACAGAACGGAGTCTATAAATGCACCAATAAACCCATGCAGTGTTTGTATCAGAACAATAAGGTATTTGGAATAGACCACCACACACCTTTTCCTTGTCATGCTGCTCTGTGTCCTCTTTCTCCCCAGCTTCCTCTGTGTCTGTTTGGCTTTTGCTGCATCACACAATAATACATATCAATGTCAAAAGACTGATTGATTGCTATAGAAACCACATAGAGAAATGTGAAGAACAAGTAAAGCAATATAAACTGCTTTTCATCACCTGGATTGACATGTTGTTAGTGATCAATTGAAGGACAAACTCTTTCCATTTGATAATTGTCATTGAGTTAAACATGCATTATGTACTGGCATTTTGTTGACATAGCAGTTCATCTTAACTTGTGTTTACATTGATCTTAATGTGGGGGTTGCACAAAAATGTGCAGATTTTAAGTTAGGATTCAGCCCATAGAAAATAACTTGGTAATGGGCTTGGTAATATGCCCACATTTCTAAACTTTGCAGGACAATGATTCAGAAGATTTTTTATTTGTTCATAATTATCCATGGGTAAACCAATCAAATCACTTAACAATAAAATATGACATGCAATAATTTGTTTAGTTTAAAGGGTGGTGGGAAGCTTAGTAAATATATGTACACTACACTGAGCAGTAGAGGCTGTACAGACCTATGGAGAAATTGCACACAGCAACATGTTTACATTTATTTATTGTTGCTCTAGTAAAGTTAAGATCTGTTGACTTTTGATCTTTGATCAAGATCTTTTGACTTGTGGCATTTCTACTATAAGACAATACAGCCGCAAGCTATTTCAGTAGTTCAACTCAGGTGTCACACAAACATTACATCAAGAGGCAAGCTAAGACCAGTTACCTAGAGAAAACGCTCTTGATCTTATCCCACATGCTACCGACTGTGCTACTTATTTTGTGGGAAATACTGGAGGACATGGTGAGAAACAGGAGGGAAAGGAACAGGGCGGGAAAACAGATCAGTACAGCACAGCTAAGTGCATTTTAGAAAACCTTTGAGACAATTATCAAATTCAGCAGGAGAGCACAAGTGGCAGCCTTCATTAAAAGCCTTCCATGAAATTACACAACATATATTACACGGCAATATTCCGTCAAAGTCCATCACAGGTCTAGTATATGCATTCAATTGCATTGTTCCATGTGATATAAATGCATGGTTTCATCCTGTACATGCAAGACTGCATAAGCGACTCACGTGTCCTTGCGTATGCGGAGCTGCTCGAAGGCTAGCAGGCCCCGGGAGTTGAGGGACAGCAGCACCTGTGGGCCCTCCATGATGTCCAGGCGGAAGGGCTGGGCACTGAGGATGAGCCTCCAGTCCTCCCCACCCAGAGACAACACCACCCTGTGCTCATCTTGGGCCACCACTGACATACTGCATTGGAGAGAAACAGCCATCACACCCATGCCAACACACCCACTATGGACCTTCTCTATACTTTACATCCATTACAAAACCACCCCAGAATGTGAGATATCAATAGTGGGCTGATATTGAAATGAACAAACTCACAGTTCAGTGGGAGGGTCAGTGATGAGAACATCAGGCACCTCATATCGAGCCTTGATGGGCTTCAGCTCATTGATCTTCACTCTGGTCATGTTCCCCTGAAGGCGATACAGCTCGAGCAGCAAGAGCACCTGAACACAGGCAATGAAATTATCACACGGTTTGCACGATGTGGAAGAACACTTAAGTGTATGGTGGATTTCCATTGTGTGCCATTCAAGTAATCCATTATAAAAGCAAAGTAATTTCACCCAATCTCCATGACAACTTATTTACGTGTGCAGCAGGTCTTGTTCATTCTAACCTTATTATTGTTATTCAGGAGCTGCACTGTGAGGTGGGAGTCACTGAGTTCCAGGGTCTCCAGTAAGGCTGTGTATGATGACTGGCCTGGCTTCATCGCCCTTTGACGACTACACACACACACACACACACACACACACACACACACACACACACACACACACACACACACACACACACACACACGTTATTTCGTTTAGGTCTCAAAATGTCCATCTAGGTAACGTTATTGTTGTTACACATTTTTCTACAAGTGAATTGATGGTAGGCAGCCATCACCTGCAGAAGGCACTCTGGTCACATGTTTTGAAGTTGCTGCGATCCACAGCTTGAGTGATGCTCATGAAAACAGACAGCACGAGCACACGATATAGGCACATCCTAGGGAAGAATGGAAATAAACAGTGATGTAACTATGTTTGCAATTGTCATATTCCAGCTAGCTAAATCATGTTGCTGCTGAACTGATTAGTTAGGTAGGTAGTTTTTCTCTAGGTAGCAAGCTATCCGTGACAAAAGACAACTGACCAAATGCGGCATTTATAGATAATATCCACAAAGACTGATGCAATAGTACACATGTTTTCTGTTGTAATGGCTTGCTAGCAGGCTAACTGAACCTGAATTCTGAAATAACTACCGTTCAATGAAGCTCGCCATCTTGATTCAGCTTGCTTACGCTCTCTATTCAGCTTGCTTACGCTCTCAAGCCTCGCCCCTTCAAATCATGTGCACGCAGATGATTTGACAAATAGAAAGTATAGATGCCTATAAGAAACAACATGTGTTATTTGGGGGACAGTCAGAGCCAACCCTGTCCATCCTGTAGACGTATTGGCACATTTTCGAATTAGACGAACTCCTGTTATTGCCTTAACTTGAAATGGTAGTGGGATGCTATAATAATAAACGTTCTAAACATGGTGCTTTCTGTTAACCGTTGCTAAGCGTTTCGATCTTGAATGCGCTCCACATTGCCGCGAGTCATTCAATGATTGGTCCGTTCATTTTGACGAGGGAGGCGCGTGTGCATAGCAAAGGTGCGTTAAACACGTTGGGGTTTTGGAACGTTCAGATATAAATATACTATGTAGAACAGGAAGCACATCGGCTCTATTCGTTCATGTAATTTCTATTTGCAACGTTCGGCAACTGAAAGTAGCCAGTAGTCCATCCCAAATTAATGGAAAAGATGGGTATGGTACTGTCTAAAATGAAATGAGAAAGATGCTACGTGGCATGGACTCAACATTAGACTATTTCTGAAGTTTGCTATTATGGAAAGCAGGAAAGCTTTTTCAAAAATAAATTTGCATCCTCTAGCTCTAACTCCAAAAAGGTTTGGGACACTGTAAAGACCATGGAGAGCAAGAGCACCTCCTCCCAGCTGCCCACTGCACTGAGGCTAGGTAACACTGTCACCAACGATAAATCCATGATAATCGAGAATTTCAATTTCTACGACTGGCCATGCTTTCCTCCTGGCTACCCCAACCCCGGCCAACAGTTCCGCATCACCCGCAGCTACTTGCCCAAGCCTCCCCAGCTTCTCCTTCACCAAAATCCAGATAGAAGATGTTCTGAAAGAGCTGTAAAACCATTACCCGTGCAAATCAGCTGGGCTAGACAATCTGGACCCTCTCTTTCTAAAATTATCTGCCGCCAACCCCTATTACCAGTCTGTTCAACCTCTCTTTCGTATCGTCCGAGATCCCTAAAGATTGGAAAGCTGCCGCGGTCATCCCCCTCTTCAAAGGGGGTGACGCTCGACCCAAACTGTTATAGACCTATATCCATCCTGCCCTGCCTTTCTAAAGTCTTCGAAAGCCAAGTTAATAAACAGATCACTGACCATTTTGAATCTCACTGTACCTTCTCCGCTGTGCAATCCGGTTTCCAAGCTGGTCACGGGTGCACCTCAGCCACGCTCAAGGTACTAAACGATATCATAACCGCCATTGATAAAAGATTGTACTGTGCAGCCTTCTTAATTGACCTGGCCAAGGCTTTCGACTCTGTCAATCACCGTATTCTTATCCGCAGACTCAACAGCCTTGGTTTTTATTTTTTTATTTTTTATTTCACCTTTATTTAACCAGGTAGGCAAGTTGAGAACAAGTTCTCATTTACAATTGCGACCTGGCCAAGATAAAGCAAAGCAGTTCGACACATACAACGACACGGAGTTACACATGGAGTAAAACAAACATACAGTCAATAATACAGTATAAACAAGTCTATATACAATGTGAGCAAATGAGGTGAGATGAGGGAGGTAAAGGCAAAAAAAGGCCATGGTGGCAAAGTAAATACAATATAGCAAGTAAAACACTGGAATGGTACATTTGCAATGGAAGAATGTGCAAAGTAGAAATAAAAATAATGGGGTGCAAAGGAGCAAAATAAATTAATTAAATACAGTAGGGAAAGAGGTAGTTGTTTGGGCTAAATTATAGGTGGGCTATGTACAGGTGCAGTAATCTGTGAGCTGCTCTGACAGTTGGTGCTTAAAGCTAGTGAGGGAGATAAGTGTTTCCAGTTTCAGAGATTTTTGTAGTTCGTTCCAGTCATTGGCAGCAGAGAACTGGAAGGAGAGGCGGCCAAAGAAAGAATTGGTTTTGGGGGTGACTAGAGAGATATACCTGCTGGAGCGTGTGCTACAGGTGGGAGATGCTATGGTGACCAGCGAGCTGAGATAAGGGGGGACTTTACCTAGCAGGGTCTTGTAGATGACATGGAGCCAGTGGGTTTGGCGACAAGTATGAAGCGAGGGCCAGCCAACGAGAGCGTACAGGTCGCAATGGTGGGTAGTATATGGGGCTTTGGTGACAAAACGGATTGCACTGTGATATACTGCATCCAATTTGTTGAGTAGGGTATTGGAGGCTATTTTGTAAATGACATCGCCAAAGTCGAGGATTGGTAGGATGGTCAGTTTTACAAGGGTATGTTTGGCAGCAGGTGTATTTAGAGTGAAGGATGCTTTGTTGCGAAATAGGAAGCCAATTCTAGATTTAACTTTGGATTGGAGATGTTTGATATGGGTCTGGAAGGAGAGTTTACAGTCTAACCAGACACCTAAGTATTTGTAGTTGTCCACGTATTCTAAGTCAGAGCCGTCCAGAGTAGTGATGTTGGCCAGGCGGGTAGGTGCAGGTAGCGATCGGTTGAAGAGCATGCATTTAGTTTTACTTGTATTTAAGAGCAATTGGAGGCCACGGAAGGAGAGTTGTATGGCATTGAAGCTTGCCTGGAGGGTTGTTAACACAGTGTCCAAAGAAGGGCCAGAAGTATACAGAATGGTGTCGTCTGCGTAGAGGTGGATCAGAGACTCACCAGTAGCAAGAGCGACCTCATTGATGTATACAGAGAAGAGATTCGGTCCAAGAATTGAACCCTGTGGCACCCCCATAGAGACTGCCAGAGGTCCGGACAGCAGACCCTCCGATTTGACACACTGAACTCTATCAGAGAAGTAGTTGGTGAACCAGGTGAGGCAGTCATTTGAGAAACCACCCTCTGCCCCCAGCTGTGCTCTGGACACCATATGTGAACTGATTGCCCCCCATCTATCTTCAGAGGTTGCCTAGCTCAACACCCACCCGTAGCACGCGCTCCAGCAGGTATATCTCACTGGTCATCCCCAAAGCCAACACCTACTTTGGCTGCCTTTCCTTCCAGTTCTCTGCTGCCATTGACTGGAACGAATAGCAAAAATCGCTGAAGCTGGAGACTTATATTTCCCTCACTAAATTTAAACATCAGCTATCTGAGCAGCTAACCGATCGCTGCAGCTGTACATAGCCCATCTGTAAATAGCCCATCCAATCTACCTACCTCATCCCCATATTGTTTTTATGTACTTTTCTGCTCTTTTGCACATCAGTATTTCTACTTGCACATCATCATCTGCACATATATCACTCCGGTGTTAATTTGCTAAATTGTAATTACTTCGCTACTATGGCCTATTTATTGCCTTACCTCCTCACGCATTTGTACACATTGTATATATACTTTAAAAAAAATGTTTTATTCTATTGTGCTATTGAAGCTTGTTTATGCCATGTGTAACTCTGTGTTGTTGTTTGTGTCGCACTGCTTTGCTTTATCTTGGCCAGGTTGCAGTTGTAAATGAGAACTTGTTCTCAACTAGCCTACCTGGTTTAAATAAAGGTGAAATATATTATATATTTTTTAAAGATTGTTGTGTAATGGCATTTTATTATGGTTAATTGAATTCCTATTGGATAGCCATTAGCAACATTATGAGCACACATTGTATAGAAAGGCTTTCAAGTTTAAAACCCATTGTGGGTATAGGCTTCCGAGTGGCACAGCGGTCTAAGGCACTGCATCTCAATGCTAAAGGTGTCACTACAGACCCTGTTTTGGTTCCAGGCTGTATTACAACCGTCCGTGATTGGGAGTCCCATAGGACGGCGCACAATTGGCCAAGAGTTGTCTGGGTTAGTGTTTGGCCGAGGTAGGCCATCATTGTAAATAATAATTTGTTCTTAAGTGACTTGCCTAGTTAAATAAAGGTTAAAGAAAAAATTAAGTTGAACTATAGTTGATATAACTGTATTTGCTTTCCAAATTCAGGTCTGAACATTTTCATTATATATTTAAAAAATACTAATTTGAAAAATCTTATTGTTGTGAATTTATATGTACATTATACCACCCACCACTGCGACTTGTATGCTCTAGTCGGCTGGCCCTCGTTACATATTCGTCGCCAGACCCACTGGCTCCAGGTCATCTACAAGTCCATGCTAGGTAAAGCTCCGCCTTATCTCAGTTCACTGGTCACGATGGCAACACCCATCCGTAGCACGCGCTCCAGCAGGTGTATCTCACTGATCATCCCTAAAGCCAACACCTCATTTGGCCGCCTTTCGTTCCAGTACTCTGCTGCCTGTGACTGGAACGAATTGCAAAAATCACTTAAGTTGGAGACTTTTATCTCCCTCACCAACTTCAAACATCAGCTATCTGAGCAGCTAACCGATCGCTGCAGCTGTACATAGTCTATTGGTAAATAGCCCACCCATTTTCACCTACCTCATCCCCATACTGTTTTTATTTATTTACTTTTCTGCTCTTTTGCACACCAATATCTCTACCTGTACATGACCATCTGATCATTTATCACTCCAGTGTTAATCTGCAAAATTGTAATTATTCGCCTACCTCCTCATGCCTTTTGCACACATTGTATATAGACTCCCCCCTTTGTTTTCTACTGTGTTATTGACTTGTTAATTGTTTATTCCATGTGTAACTCTGTGTTGTCTGCTCACACTGCTATGCTTTATCTTGGCCAGGTCGCAGTTGCAAATGAGAACTTGTTCTCAACTAGCCTACCTGGTTAAATAAAGGTGAAATAAAAATAAAAAAAATAAAATGTGTCATTTGTATTGCAGCGCTTAAATCGTTGCAGCTTCCTTCTTGCCTGGTATGGATTGTTGTTACTTTTTATGATCACTTTATAAACAATCCATAACAGGCAAGAAGAAAGTTTCATAAAAGAAGCCGACCATAACACACCAGACATGTTACATCATTTCAATGCCAAACCTGGTCTAACAGTGGAAACTGTTGGTCCCAAGAAAGCACCAATCACTAATTCAATTAGACAGTTACATAGATTATCTCATTGGCAAAGGAAACTCTAGTTGAAAGCCATCCATATTTTGAGGTCAGCTCTGCATATTTTGAGAGGTCCGCTCAACACAACTCACAAGTACTACTCCAACAGTCAGAGATCAGTGTTTACTACCCAAAATAGACTGTGAAAATCCAATTAATGGCTTGATCCACTGTAGCCTAAGCGACACACGCTTTAGGTTAGCATGTCTGTTTTAATCAACAGGGGAGCATATTGCAAGTATGACATTTTTTCACATGCTGGATAAGTACAGTATAAGCGAGAACAAATCAAAACCTGGATATGTTATGTTTTTGTCACAATCTTATCAAAAGGAATGACATTGTCCCAATAATGGTAAGTCAGTAACACCGTGCAGTGTATTTGACTTGATGACAGACCTGCTTTGGCATTTTTGTTGTGTTTGTGGGGTAATCTTTGTCAAATACTGAATTAACATTGAATATAGACTTGTTTACTAATTGCCAGTTGTAATGTAAAAATCTGATATTGTGTTGTCAATATCAAACAAAGCCTCAACCTGGGGACCTGATTGAGATATTCCGGGGGACCTATCAGCACTGGGCCTTGTATGTTGGAGAAGGCTACATCGTCCACCTCTGTCCCCCCAGTAAGTACAATTTGGTCCTGATCTTTAATACTGGATGTCATGGCACAGAGAAGCCTATAAAGTACACGTATAAGGGATTCATGGACCTAGAAAAAATATGCTTATGATTATGTTTATAAAATCGTATATATACTCTATCAGAAAAACATAGTACACATCACTGATCTGATTCCCTCCTAAGATTTTCCTTTCTGCTCTTTCCTCCACTCTCACGTGCCCGCCTCACCCCACTGATCCTACCTCCCCTACCTAAGCTGAGGCAGCTGGGGCTGGTGCCTACAGCCTAGTGTCTGTGTTGTGTGACACAGCCGTTGTGACCAAGGAGAGCCTGGAGGAGATAGTGGGGAAGGACAGGTTCCTTGTCAACAACCTGCTGGATGGCAAACACAAACCCCGGAGTGTTTATGACATACTGAGGGATGCCCGCAGCCTGCTGGGCCTGGAGATGCCTTACTGCATCCTGAGGGGAAACTGTGAACACTTTGTCACAGAGCTGAGATATGGGAAGGGAGAGTCCCGGCAGGTGTGTGTGCTGACAATCATGATATCCTTCTAAGGATATCATGACATATCCTGTGATGTTGGTAAAGCAATACTTTTGGTCTATGCCTTGGTTTATTGTTTCTGCCAGTTGCCAAGCTGGACTAATGGGCTCCCGAGTGGCACAGCGGTCTAAGGCACTGCATCTCAGTACAAGAGGTGTCACTACAGACACCCTGCTTTGAATACAGGCTGTATTACAACCGGCCGTGATTGGGAGTCCCATAGAGAGGCGCACAATTGGTCCAGCATCGTCCGGGTTTGGCCGGTGTAAGGCTGTCATTGTAAATAAGAATTTGTTCTTAACCGACTTGCCTGGTTAAAGAAAAATGTATTCAGTTTAGGAACAGTTGACCTGACCAAGGAGACTAGTCAGATAATCAGACACTACCTTGTAAAATGGGAGATGCATGTTACATATTAAAGCCCACATGGCTGCGTTTAGACAGGCAGCCCAATTCTGATATTTTCTCCACTAATCACATCAGATATTTACCCATCAGAGCTGATCTATTAATGGGGAAAATTTTTCAGAATCATTCTGTTTAGGACATGAGGTCTCTATTTGCATTTGAAAACAAGTTTATTTGGGGATAGGTGTTTCTCATCGGTTTGTGGTTACTGTTATGATCTAATCTCTTTTTGCAGGTATATTATGCTCTGGGCGTAGGTGTTAGAGCAGTGGCGATTGGCTTGAAGGCCCTGAATGCAGCGTCAAACATCTCTTGTGTGAAGTCAAAACAAAAGCGGATACTCCTTTGAACCTTCGAGTCACCTTCCTCCGTCTACCTCTGGGGTGAATGCAGAGAAAGCGGATTTTTTTTTTTGACAGGGGGTATAATTCCCGACATTTGGTAGGCTATTTGTAAGTCAATTAGTCTAAAATTAGACACATGCATTTTCTTTTCTACCCTTCGCCTACTAGTTGCCCCCTAGAACAGGGTTTCCCAAACTTGGTCCTGGGGCCTCCCCTGGGTGCACATTTTGGTTTTTGCCCTAACACTACACAGCTGATTCAAACAATCAAAGCTTGATTATGAGTTGATTATTTTAACCAGCTTTGTAGTGCAAGTGCAAAAAGGGGGGGTGGCACCAGGACCACATTTGGGAAACCCTGCTCACCAGGATAATGTCATAAATTTATAGAATTAATGTATACATTTCTAGTTGAGTGTGCCTCTTGTGAAAGATAAAATATTTGCTAATCTTATTAATTGGCCCCCTAGGAAAACTACAGCTTTTCAGAACAATAAGAAGATTGAGTGCCTATCCTGTTGTCCTACGTATTGTTACAGACAATACGTAGGCCTAAATATGTGGTGTGATTCCATGCATGATTGTTGACAGATTGTACATGATGAATTTCTTAATGTTTGTTTTATTGACACATGAAATGGTAGCTTTTTGTCTAATCACATTAAACTGTATGATGGAGAATCAAATGTTATTTTCATTCTTCTGATTGGTGAGTCTTCAATTTTGTTAATTAAAAACTACACCCTTGGTATGACTACAGTACATATTCCTAATTTAGAGGACCCTTCACTACACACATTATAGCCGATGATGTGGATGTGGATTAAGGCAGCCCCCCGCACCTCTCTGATTCAGAGGGGTTGGGTTAAATGAGGAAGACACATTTCAATTGAATGCATTCAGTTGTACAACTGACTAGGTATCCCCCTTTCCATGCCCAGAGCCTTCTATTTATTTGTAAATAGGCTTGTGTTCATTACAATGAAAAGATTCAAGACAAAAATGTTTCTTTTGGTCCAATATTTAGAATCTTGGTTCTTGATGTTTCTGTGATGTCATAGCTGGAGAATATGAACATTCTATTACCTTCAGACAGATCCACACTTCACCACAGTAGGTGTGCTGACAAATTACAAGTTGGGACAATTTTATCCAGTCCAAGAATCTGTATCATTGTGCAAGTGTCGGTCTAGGTCTCTCAAGCCACCAGTAGTTTGTGACATGGCAGAAAGTGGTGACCTCTTCGAGAACGTAAACTATGTTCCGTTTCTTCTTTTACACACAAATCAATTCACACATACATAAATAGTAAATGTCTTACAATCTGCTGGACAAAGACAATTGCTTTACAAATATAATCATATAATGAATGATATGCATGATATTTATCCTAGATCCAGTTACTCATTATTCTTATTTTATATTCAATTACAGAAAATGCTTGTTCTCATCTCATCCATTTTGTGAGCAGGGCAACACCTCTGCTTTGATGGCGTGGCTGTTTTCCCTGTCTGTGTCAAAGAGAGGGCTGTACACAACCATGTCACTGCTCCTCTGCATCTTTCAGCTAGGCCTACTGGTCGCTGATGTCATCCTGCACTTTGTTATCAAGGACAACAGCTTTCCAAGCCAGCACCACACAGAAGCCATACTGGTGGCTACTTCTCATTTGATAATTATCATTGATAGAGGTTATATGAAAATGGAGATATTTTGTCTGGGTATTGATATTAAGACAATCCCTGATATATATATATTTTACTCAGTTGTTTCAGGTGGTGAGTTTCTACTGGTCACTGATGGGCTCAGTGTATTCACTCCAAGCAGGAAATCGCAAGATGGGCTTCATTGCCCTACTGTCAGTCTGTGAGTCAATCAATGTCTGCATGGTCATCACTCCTAATTTTAGAGATACAGAGCTTATTTGTTTTGCATGCCCGTTACTGTTTGACATGAGCGCCTTCATTTCTCTTTTTTCTAGTTTTTAACTTGGTCATTTTCATCACTCGCTTCTGTTATGAGTTACTTATGATCCAGTACAGAAGAGAACAGTTCTGAGAACAATAAATTAAATCACCTTAACCTCAGGAAACAGACCACTTGCAAGAGTCATCGTTATTTCTCAGAGGACATGTTGCCATGTGAAAATTATCAGTATGACATGATATAAGGCCTACAAGTGTGTGTTCATAGATAAATGAAGTATTTACAGATATTTTAATTGAGAAATATGTGAATAGTATAGAAAAACGTAATGGGTGTTTTTTTTGTATGTCTGCTTTATCAAAAGCATAGATTACTCAAAAACTACATATTGTTACACTGACAGAATTGCCTTCTCTCTTGCTGATGCTTACTCTGCAGATGTTTGTTCCTCAAATAATTTAACGTGTTTAATGTCACTTGGGGAAAAGTGCAGAGATATATAATAACAGCAGACTGATATAGGTGGTGTAGAATTTGATTTCAATACAGAAATGTGACTTCTCAAACATATATACAGTGCATTCGGAAAGTATTCAGACCCCTCGTCTTTTTCCACATTTTGTTACATTACAGCCTTATTCTGAAATTGGTTAAATAAAAACAATTCCTCAATCTACACACAATACCCCATAATGACAAAGCCTAAACCGTTTTTAGAATTTTTTGCTAATTTATTAAAAGATAAAAAACAAATACCTTATTTACACAAGTATTCAGACCCTTTGCTATGAGACTCGAAATTGAGCTCAGGTGCATCCTGTTTCCATTGATCATCCTTGAGATGTTTCTACAACTTGAGTGGAGTCCACCTGTGGTAAATTCAATTGATTGGACATGATTTGGAAAGGCACACACTGGTCTATATACGGTCCCACAGTTAACAGTGCACGTCAGAGCAAAAACCAAGCAATGAGGTTGAAGGAATTGTCCGTAAAGCTCAGAGACAGAATTGTGTCGAGGCACAGATCTGGGGAAGGGTACCAAAAAAGTTCTGCAGCATTGAAGTTCCCCAAGAACAGTGGCCTCCCTCATTCTTAATTGGAAGAAGTTTGGAACCACCAAGATTCTTACCAGAGCTGGCCGCCCGGCCAAACTGAGCGATCGGGGGAGAAGGACCTTGGTCAGGGAGGTGACCAAGAACCCAATGACCACTGACGGAGCTCCTCTGTGGATATGGGAGAACATTCCAGAAGGACTACCATCTCTGCAGCCCTCCACCAATCAGGGCTTTATGGTAGAGTGGCCAGAAGGAAGCCACTCCTCTGTAAAAAATGGCACATAGCAGCCCGCTTGGAGTTTGTCAAAAATGAACCTAAAGGATTCTCAGACCATGAGAAATAAGATTCTCTGGTCTGATGAAACCAAGACTGAACTCTTTGGCCTGAATGCAAGCGTCACAACTGGAGGAAACCTGGCACCATCCCTATGGTGAAGCATGGTGGTGGCAACATAATTTTGAGCGGCAGGGACTTGGAGACTCGTCAGGATCTAGGGAAAGATGAACGGAGAAAAGTACAAAGAGATCCTTGATGAAAACCTCAGACTGGGGTGACGGTTCACCTTCCAACAGGACAACGACCCAAAGCACACAGCCAAGACAATGCATGACTGGCTTCGGGACAAGTCTCTGAATATCCTTGAGTGGCCCAGTCAGAACCCAGACCGATGAAACATCTCTGGAGAGACGTGAAAATAGCTATGCAGCAACCCCCCCCCACCCCCCAACTTTAATCCTTTTAAAATAAGTCTAACATAAGTTAAGGGGTCTGAACTGTCCGAATGCACTGTACTTATTTTAGAGGTCCCATCAACACACCTTTCATAACACTTCAAACTCAGGAGAAAGTAGATCACTCTATCAAAGTGTCTGAGCACAGGGCACTTGTGGATTTAAGACTGCATGTGCCATTTTAATGCTAAACCAAGATCAATGTCCAATGGGTTAACCACTACTTGAATATCCTCACAGTATCTGTTGTACATTTTGTTTATCCACAAAATATGAACGTATATTGCATACAGAATTTGAGAATTGGTTAAACATTTATTCCAGTTCAACACAAAACACACTATTTACAGACTCATTTAATCACCATACAATGTAGTATGTGAATGTCAGGCGTAGCATTCTTCCAATTCAACAAACATCACTCTGTCAATTAACTTGAACAACTTATTGACGCCCCCTTCAAAAATACGTTTTAGCAGATGTTGCAAAAAGCCATGTCATAGAATACAGTATTTCTGTTGTGAAAATCTCTTTTCCCCATCACCATTCATTCCAACATTGCAATCTCATTTGATGTGGAGTGGGTCAAAATATATAAATTCATTGTACATATAGCTCTAAAAGCAACTGCCTATCCCAAAGAAGGAAGAAGGGTGTAAGGTTGCCATCATTTCCAGGACAAAATGCACCATCCCATCCTCTTTTCTTTCATGTCTGAGAGAGAGAGAAGGTATCTCTCTGCCTTTACTGGTCCCACCATCTTAGATGGCCTTTATCGGCCCTATGTTCAACACTCACTGGGACTTGGAGGTGGGTGCTGGTCAGTTGTTGCCCACTCGGATGTTGGGATTTAGTAGGGGGTCTAAGTTGGGGTCGGAGTCGGCTGAAGCACGGCCCAGTTTAGCCATAATGATGATCAAGGTAAAGAATCCCAGAACTCCAACCAGAAGGAGCATGAAGACCCTCTGCTTCCAGGACAGGCCTGTCCTCTTGGAACCTGCCCGGTTTCTGAGAACACAAATTCACTTACATTTTCAGAGTTAAGAGAAATTGGAAAAAGGACTCGACCTTTGGAGTCAGAGTAATAGATAATCGGATCTATAAAATGTAGGTCAAATACTGTTGTCCATATGTAAGGAGGTTTGCTAGGAAAGATGTACTTGCTGTGTAATAACAAAATGAAGAAAAACTTTAAATAACTAGTAACATTACTGACTTGAGAATCCGTGCTAACCAGCTGAGTGCTGGTCGTCGCCGGTACTTGTCGTCATCAAAGTCGATCTGTGTCACAGAGCTGTGTCCGGAGTCCCTAGTGTCATAGATCTTCCTTGGGGATGATGCTGGAAGCAATAATTCACATTAAATGAATACACCAAATATATGAGGATACAGCATACATTATACACTACGTGAGGAATATCAGATGTGTCATCAAAAATGTCAGGAACTAGGATTAGAGTTGAGGCTAAGGATTGGATTAACGTATGGCATGACAACACTGTGTGTGTGGCTGGTAATGGTTAGGATTCCACTAAACCTGGGTACCAGTCATAGTCCTTTACCTGTGTGTAGGGTGATGGTGTCACTGGTGGTTGCAGTGATCATGTTGACCAAAGAGTGTTGTTCATGAGCCACCATCTCCCCGTTGTTGTGGAGACTTCCATGATCTTCCTGAACTGTGTTTGGAACTGGAGTAGGGGCGAGGCTAGGGTGTGGTTGGGAGGCGTAGGAGTGGGCGGGGTAAGCTTCAGTAGGCTCCAATGCTGGTGCTAGCAGAGTAGGGAAGGCAAATGTTACAGTAAACTCCCAGATTCAAACAAACATTTCCAACATTCAGTTTAGCATATGTCATGACGCCCTGGATTTTTTTTTAAACACATCTGAAATGGCATATATTATTATGTATTGCAACATTCAGTTTCACAATTACTTACCATCAAACGTGGACCAGTCAGCATAATCAGTGACATCCTGTGTGCTGTCTTGAATAGCTTTTACAGGTTCTTCAATCTTGCAGTGGAGAAACGATGTACCTGTTAGAGTTGAATTGTCACAGAATACCTATTTCATAATATTTGTGTCTTCTTTCTAAAAGAAACACTTGATTTATGGGGTCCTAAAAAGTGAATTATGTTTAAGCTCTGACATACAGTATTTTACACAAATATAATACACAACTGAATGTCAGCCAGCATTTGAACCAGTATCCCCCTTGTCACTATTCAATATCCCTGACTGCTAGTGTGACTCAGCCCACCCATATTCCTCACCAGAGGTAGGCCTAGTCCAGCTCTGGCCCAGTTGACTAAGGACAACTGTTCCCTCAGCATGTCAGCTATTGGGCTGGCCAGGTTGGAGGGGGGGAATACTGGACCCTGGCAGCTGGGGCACTGGTATCCTGCAGGAGCAGTGTGTAGGGGCAACCGGGCTGCCAGGTGATGAAGACAGGCCCAGTGGAATACATCTTGGATAGAGAGAAAGAGCAATGAACCAGAGGGTTTGAGCAAATTCCATACAGCAGTAATATCAAGCAACAGCAATAAGGATCTATCCTAGATGTTGACATTCTTACCATAGCAGACCAATCTGACAGTATCCTGGGAGATCAGTGGGTTATTACACAGTCGACAGTTAGGGTTGTAATCACTATCCTGAAGCCACTGGAGGTAGGACTGCACTATACACTTGGGATCAGACAGGTAGAGAAAATAGCTTAGTTTAGTGGCAAACACAACTACTTTGTGGTCCATATTTAATTTAACATGACACATTGGGTACTTAGAGCTGTCCATCCACTGACCTTGTTGTGGTTGGAGACCAGGCAATGCTCACACACATTCACCCGATGTTCAAAGCAGAACAAGTTGGTCACCTTCCTCTTAGGACACTTGCACAGACCCATGGTCTGTCTGTCGTGCTGTAGACAAGTGATCACCAAAACAAGCTTCAGCAACGACATAATAGTTATAACGTTAACTAGTTAACTAAGCAATAGTCTGATAACCAAGGCAAATCTACTCATGGTTCAAATGTAGTTTGATTATTACATATTGCATAGGTGCAAGACACTACTTGTATGTATTGAAAATGTAGATTTATAGTTAGAGCTAACGTTAACGAAGCTAATTCACGAGCATCAGATGCGTTTCGGGTGGCTTTAGTTGTAAGTTAACTGAACCCTACCTGTCACACAAGTTTTCTCCTCGATGATTTATCGTTCGAAAGAAAAGGTGGTACAAATAACTAAAGCTAGAAAATGCGAACGTTTTCAGAAGCGGACATTTTGCCACGTCTCTTCCGGCAGTCGCAGTATAATGATGTCACATAAACGCGGAACATATACCGTAATGTTTAGAAAGGATCCAGCTTTTATTCAAATTAAAAGTCAAAAGTTTATATTTTTTTGCATTTTAGCTAACCTTTTACCTAATTATCCTAACCGGCTACGTTAATTCTCCTAACCTGCTTCGAAAAATCTAATCTGACATTAAATTGACAAAAGGTGGAACCATTCTAGCCAGTGACCCACATTTTATACCAGCTGGTCCACGGGCATGTTTTACAGTTTGAACTTAGGTTGTCATGTTACGATTGGTTTGGAGAGAGCTGATCATCAATTCTATTTTATTTTACATTAGAAAGAAACGTTGGCGCACTTAATGGGCGTGTCAGCCTCACCCACATTAAAGTTTGATTTATTTACTAATTCAAATCAAAATCAAATCAAATGTTATGTCACATGCGCCGAATCCAACAAGTGTAGACCCTACAGTGAAATGCTTACTTGCAAGCCCTTATTAACCAACAATGCAGTTGTAATAAAATACCCCCAAAAAAGTATCAAATAAAAGTAACAAACAATTAAAGAGCAGCAGTAAAATAACAATAAATCAAATCAAATCAAATTTTATTTGTCACATACACATGGTTAGCAGATGTTAATGCGAGTGTAGCGAAATGCTTGTGCTTCTAGTTCCGACAATGCAGTAATAACGAGCAAGTAATCTAACTAACAATTCCAAAAAAAACTACTGTCATACACAGTGTAAGGGGATAAAGAATATGTACATATGTACTGGGTATATGAATGAGTGATGGTACAGAGCAGCATAGGCAAGATACAGTAGATGATATCTGAGTACAGTATATACATATGAGATAAGTTTGTCATGTAAACCAAGTGGCATAGTTAAAGTGGCTAGTGATACATGTATTACATAAGGATGCAGTCGATGATATAGAGTACAGTATCAACGTATGCATATGAGATGAACAATGTAGGGTAAGTAACATTATATAAGGTAGCATTGTTTAAAGTGGCTAGCGATACATTTACATCATTTCCCATCAATTCCCATGATTAAAGTGGCTGGAGTAGAGTCAGTGTCATTGACAGTGTGTTGGCAGTAGCCACTCAATGTTAGTGGTGGCTGTTTAACAGTCTGATGGCCTTGAGATAGAAGCTGTTTTTCAGTCTCTCATGGTCCCAGCTTTGATGCACCTGTACTGACCTCGCCTTCTGGATGACAGCGGGATGAACAGGCAGTGGCTCGGGTGGTTGATGTCCTTGATGATCTTTATGGCCTTCCTGTAGCATCGGGTGGTGTAGGTGTCCTGGAGGGCAGGTAGTTTGCCCCCACGGTGATGCGTTGTGCAGACCTCACTACCCTCTGGAGAGCCTTCGGTTGAGGGCGGTGCAGTTGCCATACCAGGCGGTGATACAGCCCGCCAGGATGCTCTCGATTGTGCATCTGTAGAAGTTTGTGAGTGCTTTTGGTGACAAGCCGAATTTCTTCAGCCTCCTGAGGTTGAAGAGGCGCTGCTGCGCCTTCCTCACGATGCTGTCTGTGTGAGTGGACCAATTCAGTTTGTGAGGCTATATAAATAGTGAGGCTATATAAGGGGGCACCGGTACAGAGCCAATGTGTGGGGGCACCGGTTATATAGATATTCAGGAGTCTTATGGCTTAGGGGTAGAAGCTGTTTAGAAGCCTCTTGGACCTAGACTTGGTGCTCCGGTACTGCTTGCTGTGCGATAGCAGAGAGAACAGTCTATGACTAGGGTGGCTGGAGTCTTCGACAATTTTTAGGGCCTTCCTCTGACTCCGTCT
The DNA here is from genome assembly GCF_018296145.1 of Oncorhynchus tshawytscha. NCBI lineage: Eukaryota > Metazoa > Chordata > Actinopteri > Salmoniformes > Salmonidae > Oncorhynchus > Oncorhynchus tshawytscha. The sequence goes on along the minus strand of NC_056461.1, from coordinate 35,582,968 downwards.
GGTATAGAGGTCCTGGATAGCAGGAAGCTTGGCCCCAGTGATGTACTGGGTCCGTACTCACCACGCTCTGTAGTGCCTTGCGGTCGGGGGCCGAGCAGTTGCAATACCAGGCAGTGATGCAACCCGTCAGGATGCTCTCGATGGTGCAGCTGTAGAACCTTTTGAGGTTCTGAGGACACGTGCCAAATATTTTCAGTCTCCTGAGGGGTAATAGGTTTTGTCATGCCCTCTTCACGCCAAGAAACTCTCAACCTGCACCACTGCAGCCCCGTCGATGAGAATGGGGGCGTGCTCAGTCCTTAATAAGGGTGTTGGAGTCGTGCATGGCCATGCAGTCATGAGTGAACCAGGAGTACAGGAAGGGACTGAGCATGCACCCATGAGGGGCCCCCATGTTGAGGATCAGCGTGGCAGATGTGTTGTCACCTACCCTTACCACCTGGGGGTGGTCCGTCAGGAAGTCCAGGATCCAGTTGCAGAGGGAGGTGTTTAGTCCCAGGGTCCTTAGCTTAGTGATGAGCTTTGAGGGCACTATGGTGTTGAATGCTGAGCTGCAGTCAATGAATAACATTCTCACATAGGTGTTCCTTTTGTCCAGGTGTGAAAGGGCAGTATGGAGTCCAATAGAGATTGCATAATTTGTGGATCTGTTGGAGCAGTATGCAAATTATAGTGGGTGACCAGCCTTTCAAAGCATTTCATGGCTACAGACGTGAGTGCCACTGACGTGACTTAACTGACTTGCCGAGTTAAATAAATAAAAAATACATGTGATTTGGTAAGAATGCCCCTCTACCTGTGACTGGCAGAACAGGTGTTATATGTTGAGGATGAGGGGTGCAGTAAATATCTCAGATAGGGGGGAGTGAGGCCTAAGACGGTTTTATAAATAAGCATCAAGCAGTGGGTCTTGCGACTGGTATACAGAGATGACCAGTTTACAGAGGCGTATAGAGTGCAGTGATGTGTCCTATAAGGAGCATTGGTGGCAAATCTGATGGCCGAATGGAGAGCACCCTTACCTGCCGATCTATAAATTACGTCTCTGTAATCTATCATAGGTAGGATAGTCATCTGAATCAGGGTTAGTTTGGCAGCTGGGGTGAAAGAGGAGCGATTATTATAGAGGAAACCAAGTCTAGATTTAACTTTAGCCTGCAGCTTTGATATGTGCTGAGAGAAGGACAGTGTACTGTCTAGCCATACTCCCAAGTACTTGTATGAGGTGACTACATCAAGCTCTCTTAACCCTCAAGCTCTAGTGTGTTAAAGGTCCCCAAAGCACACACATCCCTGGGTCGCTCCTCTTTTCAGTTCACTGCAGCTAGCGACTGGAACGAGCTGCAACAAACACTCAAACTGGACAGTTTTATCTCAATCTCTTCATTCAAGACTCAGTCATGGACACTCTTACTGACAGTTGTGTCTGCTTTGCATTATGTATTGTTGTCTGTGCCCAATAATGTGTGTACCAAGTTTGTGCTGCTGCCATGTTGTGTTGCTACCATGTTGTTGTCATGTTGTGTTGCTACAGTACCATGCTATGTTGTTGTTTTAGGTATCTCTTTAGGTAGTGTTGTGTTTGGAGGATCTAAATTGGTGCCAGAAGAAATGGCAGCTGTTTTACGGGCGCCCAACCAATTGTGCTATTATGTGTTTTTGCACCTTTTTTGCACTATTGGTTAGAGCCTGTAAGAAAGCATTTCACTGTACTACACCTGTTGTATTCAGCGCACGTGACAAATAAACTTTGATTTGATTTGATTTGTTGTCTCTCTTTATCCTATATATTTTATTTAAGTTTATATTTTTAGTCCCCCCTGCAGGAGGCCTTTTGGTGGGCCGTCATTGTAAATGAGAATTTGTTCTTAACTGACTTGCCTAGTTAAATAAAGGTTAAATCAAATAAAAAAGAAAGATAAAATAACGGACAGGAACTGCACTCCAATGTCACTTCCGGTACTTCCAGGCGGGGAATTTTGAAACTTTTGAGGACTGACGAGTTAAATCAAAAATGAACTGCTCTCAAGTTATTCAATCGTAGTTTTGCATTAGTTATTTGTTGCTTAGTTAGCTTGTGCGATATATGTATTTGCTAATTAATTACTAATTTGTTTTACTAATTTCTCAAGTTAGCTAGCTTGTTGTCGATAGCTACTAGCCTGATAACGTTAATGTGTATTATTGCTAGCTAATCACCCACCGAATTCATGTATTAACGTTAGTAAATAAATTGGACAGACGGCAAGGATGAGCAACGAGACACATCAATCATTTTTGGCTGGTCAGTATGTTTACTATTTTGTTGTTTATTTTTTAATTTAGAGAAGTGCTTCTGTTTATAGTAGTGCTTGTCTGTAATTAGCAGATGTGTGGTTCACTCAAATGGCGAGATTATTCTAAATCAGTCAAATGGTGCCTATTGTACAGACTCCGTTAGACAGCTAGCTATATGCATCAATCTCAAATCAATGGCGAAGATGGACAGTACAATTATGGAAACAGATGGTCGTCTTCATATTGAGGCATACAGCTGGATCTTCACAACATCTCGACATTACTCCCAAGTTTTTAGATAACAAAAAAAAAACCTGTCAATTGACTTTATCAGTCAAGGGACCAGTCAAGTCATGTTGCTAACTAAATATCTCACATCATTGTTAGCTGTATAAAGGGAAGCCAATGTTGTTGATGGTTGGACCATTATTTGTCTTATCAAACCAGATTCTACCAGCCAGCCACGAAGGAGGTCAGCGCGGTTGACCTCTCCAAATCAAAATGTCCCCAACTCAGTAAGTAGTACCTTTTGTCAGCACAACCAGTAACATTTCAATTTACCTTTTGATGTAGTCAAACTGCATCCTGCAAGCATATTCAGTCTTGTCAGTGCTTTGTCTAAGTATATATAATGTTACTGTAATCCACAGACTCCTACAGACACTGTGAAACGCAGCATAACTGTGAGGAAAATTGCACCCAGGAAAACACAATTCAATGTGAGTTGAAAGAACACAGCAAATTAATTTACAGAATAAGCTGCATAGTTTTAATATGTTTGGTCCTGCTCTTTCATATCAGCCCAGTCATATGTGCACAATTGCTTTTGTTTCAGGTACCCTCGGAGGACAACAAAGAAAATGAACAAAGATTGTCTGAAGGCAGTCTGAAGAAGGCCAAAATTTCTATCCCAGGAACTGCCCAGGTACCTCCACCAAAAGCCACCATGCTCTCCCTGATCTTGGCCCCCTATCCCCAGGCTACAGGGAACCCTGAGGACTCAGCATGGTCACAGAAGGTTCGTCGGTCCTACAGCCGCCTAAGCCTAGGGGACCGTTCGTTTGAGCATCCCCAAGGCCAGGACGTGTCCTCCCCATCTCTGCGTCGGGAGACCCTGTTTGGGTTTGAGAAGCTTCAGACACCCCAGGTTCTCCGCAAGCTGGTGCAGTCCAGGGTGGGCTCTGAGGCCTCAAAGTCATTCTGTGGGGTCAGCTCCTTCACCCTGATAGAAGGGGATGACAGTGCTGCTCCTGAGCCAGATGTCAACATTCCTGGAGTTGCTGTGGTAAAGGAGAAGAGGAGGAGGAAGAAGGTTCCTCAAATGAAAGTAAGTGAGACCATAACTGTATCGCATTAGTGGATACCCACTGCTCTCAGGGCAGGTCTGATGGATTTGACTAGCAGAAGTGACTACGTAGGAGGTTAGAAGAACTTATGCAGCAGGTTAGTACAATTACGAATAGGGTTAGCTAAAATTGTCCACAACTTGAACATATCTAGCTATAACCACGCCTGGCTGAGAACAGTCTGGGTTTCCAATAATGTGATTCTGTGAGAACAGAGGGCATATGATACTACTGCGGTCACTGTTGACAACATTAATAAACAACTTAACCATAGTAGACTACAGTGTATATTCAATCTAATTTATTCATGAAGCCCTTCTTACATCAGCTGATGTCACAAAGTGCTGTACAGAAATCCAGCCTAAAACCCCAAACGGCAAGCAATGCAGGTATAGAAGCATGGTGGCTAGGAACAACTCCCTAGAAAGGCCAGAACCTAGGAAGAAACCTAGAGAGGAACCAGGCTATGAGGGGTGGCCAGTCCTCTTCTGGCTGTGCCGGATGGAGATTTTAACAGAACATGGCCAAGATGTTCAAATGTTCATAGATGACCAGCAGGGTCAAATAATAATAATCACAGTGATTGTAGAGGAGTAAATGTCAGTTGGCTTTTCATAGCCGATCATTCAGTGTCTCTACCGCTCCTGCTGTCTCTAGAGAGTTGAAAACAGCAGATCTGGGATAGGTAGCACGTCCAGTGAACAGGGCAGCGTTCCATAGCCACAGGCAGAACAGTTGAAATTGGAGCAGCAGCATGACCAGGTGGACTGGGGACAGCAAGGAGACATCAGGCTTGGTTCTAGACCTCAGGTCCTCTGAGAGAATTAGAGCGAGCATACTTAAATTCACACAGGACACTGGATAAAACAGAATAAATAATCCAGATGTAACAGACTGACCCTAGCCCCCCGACACACAAACTATTGCAGCATAAATACTGGAGGCTGAGATGGGAGGAGTTGGGAGACGCTAAGGCACCTTCCGACGATACCCCCAAAGAGGGCCAAACACCATCAAGAAATGAAAAGTAACACTTATTGCTTGCTTAAACTATTTTCAAGATGGAGATGTGTAAGACCCTATAGCATATGTACCTTTGTGTTGATCTACTTTTCCATTTCCTTCCTACCCAGCTGGCAGAGTTGGACGACTTTGCTGCAAAGATGAATGCAGAGTTTGAAGAGGCGGAAGGATTTGATTTGGTGGTGGAATAAACTCATAGGTCATCCTCAAAGACTTTGACATGTAACTAGAAATCCTTTTTGCCAAGATTGGAGAAAGTAATCTTTTACACTTCTATGATTGCATTTCAAAGGTGATGAGGTGTGAAAGTAGTTGATATTTGCATAAATATGGCACCTATGGGAACAACAAACAGGATTAATTTACAATACAGATGTAGATGTAGGCTTTTTCAATGTTCTAAATGTGAGATTGTTTTAAAAAAGTGACTTAATACGAGTTGTGTAATCTTAAAACCAGTTTCTATCTTCACTGATGTTCCTGTCACTTTGATAGGTTGATATTTCTTTTATTTTTGAGATGACAACTTCATTAGGTCACAGGGACATTATCTTGTGTTGAAGAGCACCCTTTTATATTTTAAATCATTGTAAATTGGATTACAGACATCAGGTGTGTTATAACTTGTAAGATTTATTTACAAAGCATTTCCTGTGATGTTGAGATTACAGCTGTTTGCTTTTTACTTTGTTCTTTTCCTAAGTGTTAGAATTTGGGATAGAAGATGTCCAAACTAAGAATCTTTATCATGCCAGATTGTCATGTCCTACTATGATTTCAGAACTTGTGTTTTTGGATTTGATTGAAGCCTGCATGTCATGCATTCCCTTATCACATTTGTTCTCTAGATGGTGTTCTCACCCTCTCATTGTGGAAGCCATCACTGTTTTTACATATAAAATATTAGTTTAAATGTAATTATTTATTCCTCTCATATACAGTTGAAGTTGGAAGTTTACATATACCTTAGCCAAATACATTTAAACTCAGTTTTTCACAATTCCTGACCTTTTAATCCTTTTTTTTTTTTTTTAAATCCCTGTCTTGGGGCAGTTAGGATCACCACTTTATTTTAAGAATGTAAAATGTCAGAATAACAGTAGAGAGAATGATTTACTTAAGCTTTTAGAATTTTGGCCCATTCCTCCTGACAGAGCTGGTGTAACTGAGTCATGTTTGTAGGCCTCCTTGCTCGCACACGCTTTTTCAGTTCTGCCCACAAATGTTCTATTCGATTGAGGTCAGGGCTTTGTGATGGCTACTCTAATACCTTGACTTTGTTGTCCTTAAGCCATTTTTCCACAACTTTGGAAGTATTCTTGGGGTCATTGTCCATTTGGAAGACCCATTTGTGAGATCTTGAGATGTTGCTTCAATATATCCACATCATTTTCCTCCCTCATAATGCCATCTATTTTGTGAAGTGCACCAGTCCCTCCTGCAGCAAAGCAAGCCCCCGTGCTTCACGGTTGGGATGGTTCTTCAGCTTGCAACCTTCCCCCTTTTTTCCTCCAAACATAACAATGGTAATTATGGCCAAACAGTTCTATTTTTGTTTCATCAGACCATAGGACATTTCTCCATAAAGTATGATCTTTGTCCCCATCCCAACCGTAGTCTGCCTTTTCTATGGTGGTTTTGGAGCAGTGGCTTCCTTGCTGAGCGGCCTTTCAGGTTATGTCAATATAGGACTCGTTTTACTGTGGATATAGATACTTTTGTGCCTGATTCCTCCAGCATCTGCACAAGGTCCTTTGCTGTTGTTCTGGGATTGATTTCCACTTTTCGCACAAAAGTACTTTCATCTCTAGGAGACAGAACGTGTCTCCTTCCTGAGCGGTATGACGGCTGCGTGGTCCCATGGTGTTTGTAGAGATGAACATGGTACATTCAGGCATTTGGAAATTGCTGCCAAGGGTGAACCAGACTTGTGGAGGTCTACACATTTTTTTCTGAGTTTTTGACTGAAATTTCTTTTGATTTTCCCATGATGTCAAGCAAAGACGCACTGAGTTTGAAGGTAGGCCTTGAAATACATCCACAGGTACACCTCCAATTGACTCAAATTATGTCAATTAGCCTATCAGAAGCTTCTAAAGCCATGACATTTTCTGGAAGTTTCCAAGCTGTTTAAAGGCACATTTAACGTAGTGTGTAAATTTAAGACCCACTGGAATTGTGATACAGCGAAATAATCTGTAAACAATTGTTGGAAAAATTACTTGTGTCATGCACAAAGTAGATGTCCTAACTGACTTGACAAAACTATAGCTTGGCCAGTAGCATACCACCCTGCATACCACTACTGGCTTGCTTCTGAAGCTAAGCAGGGTTGGTCCTGCTCGGTCCCTGGATGGGAGACCAGATGCTGCTGGAATTGGTGTTGGAGGGCCAGTAGGAGGCACTCTTTCCTCTGGTCTAAAAAAAAATATTCCAATGTACCCTGTGTAAGGTGCTGTCTTTCGGATGGGATGTTAAACGGGTGTCCTGACTCTGAGGTCATTAAAGATTCCATGGCACTTATTGTGAGAGTAGGGGTGTTAACCCCTGTGTCCTAGCTAAATTCCCAATCTGTCCCTCAAACCATCATGATTTGATTTGATGGGCACCTAATAATCCCCAGTAAACAATTGGCTCATTCATCTCCCCTGTAACCATTCCCCAGGTCGTTGCTGCAAATGAGAATGTGTTCTCAGTCAATTTACCTGGTAAAATAACAGATTAAAATAAAAAATAGTTTGTTAACAAGAAATGTGTGGAGTGGTTGAAAAATGAGTTTTAATGACACCAACCTAAGTGTGTGTAAACTTCTGACTTCAACTGTATGATGGTTTAGATTTGAGTGATTTAAGACTTTATCTGATCAAATTTATTATCAGATTTAACACTTTCTTATTGGCTGTCTTCTCCATGACTGACTCCAGTATATTGCATTTTTGTTGTTGTAAGGACTAGCTTAGTGGTTGCTTTTTTTGTAAATTTCTGTTTCATGAATATAATAAATAGTTTGAGCTATATTCTGTCTAGTAATGGTTGTACGAAACACACTGAGTTGTAGATGTTGTGTCCTTTTGTATGGGTTTGGTATTAAGGTAATTCATGTTTCTTTAAGCATACTTTTTGAAGGAACATTTTACCAGGCCAGTGATCCTGAATGTCAATTTGTTTATATTAAGTATCAATGTTCTAGGTCTCTGAAAAAAGATTGTCCTTAGAATTTAAGGAGTCACTTGATTTCTGAGTTATCTAACCTATATTTGGGTTGGGTCTCACATTAGCCCCACACTGCTTTATCCTTCCCTTCTCTTTGCTGGAGGGTCTCAATGCAGTACTGCCATTGATTGTGAGTGGAGGGCTGTGCTGTATCACACAATTGGCAATCGATTCGGGGAAAGGGGCTGCGGGCGATGGACAACTACAGACAATAGGATTGTATTGCTATAACCTCAGAGCTAGAAATGAATTAAAATGAATGTCTATATAACTGGTGTCAAACATCCCGAAAGCACTTGTGTCCCTCTGTACCTACCAACTGTCAGGGTCTAGTGATATGGTAATTGAATGGGATCATTAATTGCAAACAATGTTTCTTGGTATGTGGTTGCTTTACATGCTATTGTAATTCAATGGGGTTCTCAACGCTTTCCTTAATTTTCATTGTCATTGTGTCTTTTGCAGTGATACAATAGGGACAGGCAGGTCAATAGCAAGCTGGATATTAATAACCAGTCAATCTCCTAAACACTGGAATCCAAACAGTTGAATTGTATACATAACTTAAGGGCAACTTTATTTGAGAAAATGCATAGACAACATTTTGGTTTCAGTCTAAACTTCCTTGACATGAACATAACAGTAATGAATTCTTGAATATTGTTATTGAGTAAACTAAGCTTGTTGTACAAATATTTTTATTTAATTTTTTTAAATGAACATTGCCCATACCATGTCATTTGAATAGAGTAGCTGACCAATGTTTAATTTTATCGGGCATGATAAAAATAGAAAAAGAGCACGTGTTGTGTCTATGAAGTAGTTTTCACATGAGATTTGAAAAATCGCTTTAGGCTAGTGGATGGGTGCAAAGGATTTATTGATGTTTCATGCATGCTCCACCGCAATTGGAAAATTGTTACATCAGATGGAGGGTGCAAGCAGAATCCTGGTACAAAACATCAATGAGCATCTCAACCTGTGTCATTCTTATGGGTCCTCTGACAGAGTATGTGCTAGCACTCACTGCTTATGTGGTTTAGGATATCAGAATTAATGATTAAGATCAAGTTAATTGAGTTAAGTTGACTATTTATGCTTCTTGACTTAGACAGATAAGGATTCTTGAATTACTGGCACGTCTAAAACATTTCACACCATGTTTTAGGTAAGTCTGACTGATTTGAGATTGATGGTATTTGCTGATATACTATGTTTGTGTTGACTTAAAGTATTTCAAGAATAACTTAACAGATGTTAGTAGTTTTGTAACCGCTGCATTTAGGAAGAAAATAGTTGTAGTTGATGATGTGGTTAATGGACTGTTTTAAGTTAGCATAACTATTATACCCTTATGAAAGTGCTCAGTTAAATTAGCTCACAGAAAATATATTCAGCATGTAGTAATGTCCTAACTTTGCTATAATTATGTTATTTTTCCAAATAGTTGAGCTATGGTCCAGAAAATATATTTGAATCATCAGAAAGTATCAAGGAAATAACACAGGAAGAGGAATAGTTTGCAGACCGCACAGCAGGGAAAAGATTGTCCCTGCACCCAGGGACTACCACACAAAAGCAGTGGAGGAGGACTTGGGTTTGGGGAAGCAGCAGGTGATGGAGAAGTACTTCACTCCCGTGCAGCATAAGCAGGGGACCAGGAGCCACAGGCACAGCAGGCCCCACCTCCATGACCATCACGAGAGGGACCACAAGCATTGCAAGATTGCTGACCAAAAAACTGATCACCACAAACACCATCTCCGCCATCACCACAACCATGATTATCATCACCATCCTCATCACCAGCACGAGCTAGATTGGTCAAAGGATCACAATTGTCATGGGTATGTTTGATTAAATGAATTTATTAGTTCACCAATTTCTGAAATCTTGGATGGAATTTCTTGTTTTTATATTCAACATTTTGGAAATTGTACATATTTTGAGAAATATTCAGATGTGACAAAATAATCTTGGCCTAGTTTAATAACCAGCCCTGCGTTATTGTAAAACGTGTAACTCACAGGAGGTTGGTGGCACCTTAATTGGGGAGGACAGAATTGTTGTAATGGCTGGAGCGGAATAAGTGAAAAGGTGTCAAACACATGGTTTCCATGTTCCATGCATTATTATGAGCTGTCCTCCCCTCAGCAGCCTCCACTGGTGTAACTGAGCCCTAAGAGTATGGTCTCTGAACACTGCTGTCATCCTGTTCTCCTCTTGCAGTAGCAACCATTCAACATCAGAGGGCAACATTGTCTGCCACCATGGCCACAACAATCACCCTCACCACCACAATGAGAAATCACACCACTCTCCCCCTGGCCATCCTCATCACCAACACCAACCTCATCACCATGCTACAGATGTGACCTCCCACCCTCAGGTTGCAGCAACTTCCTCCAGCTCCACCTCTGGTTCCTCATCATCATCTTTCTCATCTTCCTTCTCTTCCTTAACATCATCCTCTTCCTCCTCGTCATCCTCTGGCTCTTCATCCACCTGGTCCTCTCAGACCACTATAAATGAGTCTGTGAAGGATTACAAACATCCACTGCAGAACCCCAAGTACTCACAGTCCTGCACTGAAATCTCTGAGGGGAGGAAGGCCTATGATGAAGAGGAAGATGAGACATCTCCTTTGATAGATGACGAAGGCTATCTCCACAAGTCCCCAAGCCAGGAAAGGAGCCTGAAAGGAAAAAAGAAAAAGAAAGCTGTGTCCTCTCATCTGACCCCTGCCAAGATCACCATGAAGAAGCAGGAGAGTGCTAAATTGGTAGGAATGGCTGGCAAAGTCCGCAAGGCAAAGTCAATGGAGGCGCTGTCCCATTGTGAGGACAGGGATGGAGATGCAGATACCATTGTAGATCAGGAGGAGTTGTGGAAAAGCAAGGAGGTAGCCAATAAGAACTTAGTGAAGGACAAGCTGAAGTTCTCTGCCTTTCTGAACGAGATCACCAGGCAGGTGCTCAGCCCATACAGACTCACCTCTCTTGGAGTCACAGCTGCTCACAGGCCTAGCAGCCCAGGACAAGCCTCCCTGAGGTTCCCCAAGGTGGAACGCACAGGGGAGCAGAGTCAAAGACAGAAGAGTAGTCGGCCTGGCAGTGCAAGCTCAATGACAGTTAGTGTTCACTCCCATGTCAGTAGGCATTCCCATTCCAGGAAGCACTCTCATTCCATCAAGCACTCTCGCTCCCATCTCGGCGCAAACCAGCATCACCAACACCATTGCCACCATCAGCCTGCAAGAGACATACACCACAGTCCTAGCAGCCACACCGATGACAGCAGTAGCCCAGGAAATAGCCCCTCATCAAGACATCACTCCCGTTCTTCAACACCACACCATCATAACCAGCATCTCTCCCATTCTCAATCTCACCACCATCAAAGAGGTCTTCAAAGTCCATCTCATCACCAGAGAGACCACCAAAGCCCAAAGCATCACCATGGAGACCACCACAGCCCCACTCATTCCCATCACCATGGACACCACCACAGACAAATTCATCCCCATGGAGACCACCACAGCCCAAGCCACTCCCGTGATCATGGGGACCTTCACAGCCCCAGTCATCCCCATCTCCATGGAGGCCAACACAGCCCAACTCATCCCCATGGAGACCACCACAGCTCAACCCATCACCATCCCCATGGAGATCACCACAGCCAAACTCATCCCCATGGAGACCACCACAGCCCAACTCATCCCCATCACCATGGAGACCACCACAACCCAACTCATTCCCATCATCATGGAGACCACCACAGCCCAACCCATCACTGTGGAGACCACCACAGCCCAACTAATCCCAATCACCAAGGATACCACCACAGCCCAAATCATCACCATGGAGACTACCACAACCCAACTCTACCCCATCAGCATGGAGACCACAACAGCCAAACTCATCCCCATCACCATGGAGACCACCACAGCCCAACTCAATCCCATCACCATGGAGACCACAACATCCCAACTCATCACCATGGAGACCACAACAGCCCAACTCATCCCCATCACCATGGAGACCACCACAGCCCAACTCAATCATATCACCATGGAAACCAACACAGACAAATTCATCCCCATGGAGTCCACCACAGCCCAACTCACCCCTATCACCATGGAGACCATCATAGCCCTAAGCATCACCATGGAGACCACCACAGCCCAACTCACCCCCGTCACCATGGAGACCACCATGGCCCAACTTATCCCCGTCACCATGGAGACCACCACGGCCCCACTCATTCCCATCACCATGGAGACCACCACAGCCCCACTCATTCCCATCACCATGGAGACCACCACAGCCCCATTCATCCCCATCACCATGGAGACCACCACAGCCTAAGCCATTCTCATCACCATGGAGACCACCACAGCCCAACCCATCACCATCACCATGGAGACCACCACAGCCCAACTCATCACCATTCCCATGGAGACCACCACAGCCAAACTCATCCCCAACACCATGGAGACCACCACAACCCAACTCATCACCATGGAGACCACCACAACCCAACTCATCACCACGGAGACCACCACAACCCAACCCATCACCATCACCATGGAGACCAACACAGCCCAACCCATCACCATTCCCATGGAGACCACCACAGCCAAACCCATCCCCAACATCATGGAGACCACCAAAACCCAACTCACCCCCATCAGCATGGAGAATATCATAGCCCAACACTTTCCCATCACCATGGAGAACATCACAGCCCAAGTCATTCCGATCACCATGAAGATCACCACAGCCCAACCCATCACCATTCCCATGGAGACCACCACAGCCAAACTCATCCCCAACACCATGGAGACCACCAAAACCCAACTCACCACCATCACCATGGAGACCACCACAGCCCAACTCATCACCATGGACACCACCACAGCCCAACTCATCACCATGGACACCACCACAGCCCAACTCATCACCATAGACACCACCACAGCCCAACACATCCCCATCACCATGGACACCACCACAATCCTCTCCACCCAGATTCACACCATCACCACGGCTCCCATCCAGAATCTCTCCATCACCACAGATCTCATCCAGATTCTCTCTATCACCACGACTCCCATACAGAATCTCATGATCACCGCAGCTCCCATCCAGAATCTCTCCATCCCCAGGGCTCCCATCCAGAATCTCTCCATCACGGCGGCTCCCATCCAGAATCTCTCCATCACCAGGGCTCCCATCCAGAATCTCTCCACCACCGCGGCTCCCATCCAGAATCTCTCCATCACCAGGGCTCCCATCCAGAATCTCTCCATCACCATGACTCCCATCCAGAATCTCTCCATCACCATGGCTCCCATCCAAAATCTCTCCATCACCATGGCTCCCATACAGAATCTCACGATCCCCAAGGCTCCCATCCAGAATCACACGATCCCCATGGCTCCCATCCAGAATCTCACAATCACCAGGGCTCCCATCCAGAATCTCACAATCCCCATGGCTCCCATCCAGAATCTCTCCATCACCATGACTCCCATCCAGAATCTCTCCATCACCATGGCTCCCATCCAAAATCTCTCCATCACCATGGCTCCCATACAGAATCTCACGATCCCCAAGGCTCCCATCCAGAATCTCTCCATCACCGAGACTCTAATCCAGAATCTCATGATCATCATGGCTCCCATCCAGAATTTCACGATCCCCATGGCTCCCATCCAGAATCACACAATCCCCATGGCTCCCATCCAGAATCACACGATCCCCATGGCTCCCATCCAGAATCTCACGATCCCCATGGCTCCCATCCAGAATCTCACGATCCCCATGGCTCCCATCCAGAATCTCACGATCCCCATGGCTCCCATACAGAATCTCACGATCCCCATGGCTCCCATACAGAATCTCACAATCCCCATGGCTCCCATACAGAATCTTTCCAACACCATGGCTCGCATAGAGAATCTTTCCAACACCATGGCTCGCATACAGAATCTCTCCAACACCACCATAGTTCCCACCAAGATTCCCACCACCACCTCTCTCATCCACACTCCCATTCTGAACCCCATCACATTTCTACCAACCCAGAATCTCATCATCACCACCATCCTTCCAATTCTGAATCTCACCAACATCCCTCACCTGCAGACACACAGCACCACCATCAGCACCATGACGGTCACCACAGCCCATCAAGCCATTCTAAGGAGCACTTTCCTGTCAGTGCATCGGCTACAGAGCTGGAGTCATTGTCCCATTCCAGCAAGTCTGGTTATTCCAGGAATACCAGCAGTCCCACGAGTCAGGACGAGCGGCAGACGGGCTACAGCGGCTCAACTACCTCTCTACATAAAGTATGACATTGCTCCGGGGGTTGGGTTTATCACTATCGCTAGTTATGTCAAGCATTATCTACAGTATACTGTATATTTATTGACCATTTTGTACCGCTGAACATGTTTTACATTCTTAATTAAGCAATTATGTAAGAATGTTCCACTCGTTTTTTTCCCATCGATTGTGGAATTAAACATGCAGGCTCCTTCCTAACTACGTAATCATGGATGACACATGGAAAAAGTGATCACATGCAAACTCATGCACATCAAATTATCACACAATGTGTCCCTATTGATTATCAATGTCTTTTAACTAGAAGCTGCAGAATCAATTTCTATTTCTGAAATGCATGAGGTGGACGGCTGTAAATACTTTTTTGTTTTGTCCGTCCCATACAGGAAGCATCTGAGGTTAATCGAATAATGTGAGTTTGATTTTGTTTAATTTGATCTCCGTCTTATTGTTTGTTGGGGGAATCATTTTAATTGATAAAATAACGTTTTTTTTAACTTCTTTTCTTGAAGATACACATTTATCTAACTGAGCACTAAACCCCTCCCCCTCCACTCTCCTACTTCATTCAGGAAGCTTCAGGAGCAAAATGTAGATATGCACCACAGTTTGTGCCAGACTGCCGTGCGAATGGAGTGCATGGGCACCGAATTTAAGAGCAGTCACCAGCTCCTCGAGTCAGAACTACAGAACACTTGTGTTGAGCTGAGCAACCTCCTGGACAAATTCAAAAGGTCATGGGTGTAATGAGACGTTGGGACGGGTACCTCTAGCATTATGAGGGGGTTCAGAGAGGACTGGCAGTTCCAATCCATTTTATTTGCCTTTTACAGGGACTCGTTCAAAAGTTTAGAAAAATTCAAATCAGCATTCATTTTGAGTTAATATGCATGACATTGTCAAGCTTAGATAGTGCTATTATTGTATCTCTTACAGTCCTTATGTATCTCTCTCCCATTTCAGACTTACAGATAACAACTCCTACACTCAACAGACCAACAATCTCCTGGAGCAGAAGCTTCATTCAGTGGTGAGGCACCAGAAGATCAAAAGCTCATTTTTTATACAAGTATACATTAGATAAGTCAATAGAAGGGATTTTGTTCACATATCTGGAAAATGGTATCACCATTTTCATCATGTTTATGTTTGTTCTGTCTTATGTGTGTGGTCTGTCAGGCTCAGAGTATGGATGGGGAGCAGGAGCATTTGAACCAGCGGATCACATCCCTGACAGATCAGCTGTCCTCAGCCAAGAACACCATCCACAGCATGGAGACTATTAACGTGAGAGCTCCTGATGAACAGATCTAGCCGAGACAAAAAGACAACCTAAAACGTGCGCAAAACCAGACCAGAGTGGCCAAGTACAGAAAAATACTACTAGTACAGGCCCTGAAACAAATCCGCCTGACCTCTATGATCGCCTGACCCTCAAGCCCCAACCTAGGAATGTATTGCAATAAGAATCATCTATAGTGCATGGTATGCACTTACACAATGTAGCAAATTGTAACTATGTTCCTCTTTGTATAGTATAAAATGTCTCCTACCTTTCACCATCCAAATCTCCCTTTAGTTTGACCTTCTGTTTATTCATCATGCCCATTTTAGTTGAGAGTAAAACCACCAATAGAAACCATTGTTTTTGCTTCGAGCTGCATGTAGTTAATAAATGTTGTTTTACATAACCCATTGTTTCTAAAAAAAAAAACATTGTTAAGAAGCTATGAGTTGTCTTTTAGTTTAGATTTTTTTTTAAATGTATAATTGTGCATTGTTCTTTGTCAACAACATGCCTGTATTCTGTTCTCTGTTTTTAACTTTTGACCATGATTGACGAATCGATTGATTACTCCTTCACCCCTTAGGTAACATCATTGCTGCAGGAAGCCTTCGACCAACATTTCCACCGAGATGATTCTGTCAATCAATTAAATCTCCCTGCTGCGCCACCACCGGTCCAGTTCATGGATAGTCATCATTATGGAAAGGTCACCGCCACAGGGGAGGACCTATCACTGGGAACATTGCCAGAAGAGGAGGAATCGGATTGGTCAGAAATGGGGGATGAGGCTCCAAAATGTGCTCTGAGGTCAGGGGGAGATCATCATGGTGGTACAGCGTTTCAACCGTGGAGACAAGAGCGTATTAGCTGGGCAGGGCAAGGAGAAGGAGAGACAGAGAGTGATTCAGGGAGTGAGGATATTGTCAGACAAAACCCTCCCCGCTCCCAGCAGGTCCCCCATCTCACAATTCACTCTGAGACCTTACCAGCCCCCATAGATGGTGTCACCCTCACCACCATTTTCAAGAGCTCAGCTGATGGCCCAACAGAGGATGTGTACAGGGCCACTGCAAGCCGCAAACTAGGCTCTCCCATCCGCATCCTGTCAGCCAGTCTGGATGAGATCCCCTCCTGTAGGGGGAAGAATCAAAGACAGGAGGAGCAGCATGGCCAGCTAAAGGGCACAGAGGCCATGATGGACCTCCACCAACCAGAGGATGGTACCATGGATGACTCAGAAGATGAGATCATCCGTAACTGGAGGACAAGGAGCGGGGACATGGGTGATGATGGCGGTGTGGATACCACGGAGGCAGATCCTGGCAGCAGTCTGGAAAACTTGCAGTCGGCCCAAAATATGCTCAACCACTTCATCTGCCAGCTGCAGCCCAGCGAGGGGGAGGACATGGGATACCGGACAAAGTGCTGAATGGGGAAAGAACACAGCTGTGACACCTGATCTCTTCACAGAGACACAGATGTTGACTGGGTTGGTGCATAGTTGTTTAAGTAATTAAACTTAAGAGTGATTTTTGTTACATTTGATATTCATAATTCATCTATGAGTATGTTGTATTTTAAACATAAAGCAACAGAATTGGTCTTTATAACCAATTTAATAATAATAATTTAAGTTATAATTCAATTATTTAAATCTGATTTGAATGTTTCCAGGCCTAAATATTATTCAAAATTTTAAAAACAGCCAGCAACAAGTAAGAAAGAAACTAAAATATTATTTTTGTTCTGCACCTGAAGCTATTAAGGCAAGCGGCCCAAGTTGGAGATGGAGGATCCCCAGTTCCACGTTTTGATATTTATGATATATTTCTCTATTCATAGTCAAAAACATGTCCTGGTGTGTTTTTGTTGTTGTTACGCTATGCAGGGAATGGCTTTGATGTCCTCCAGAGGTAACATCAAACACAAATCACGTCGCTTTGACATCTCCTGTTCTCGGGTGCAATCTCTCCGGGAAACACTGTCCAGGCCTCCCTCCCGTCTCTTCATAGCAGAGCACCGAGAACTTCACAGCCCAGCGCTTTCCCATCACCATGGAGACCACGGCCGAATCTCGCCTATTCCACTGATTTATAGAAAATAGATCATTTCAGAACCTCTTGTGCATAATTCATTATAGTGGTTGGTGTGTGTCTTTCTCTCGGTGCGTGCATGTTAGATAAGACGACAAGTGTTTCACAGAATATAGGTCCTTAGGTAAGATTTAAGACATGTACATAGATATACTTTGTTTGTCCTCATAAATTAATTCCTCTGCAGACAGACATAATGCCAGGTCTAGTTTGGACAATGTATACCATCAAATATTTACTACAAATAGTATCCGTTGGACATCACAGTGGATTGGAAACAAGCTTTCTTAAGACCGGTTTTAGTTAATGGTCATAAAATGAAAACAGAATTTGGGGATGGATCGTGTGGTCTGGTGTGAATGGTTCCAACTGCTAAAATGTATAAAGATTTCCTCCCTGAAGTAATAGTTAAGAATCCTTGGGGAAAACAAAGAAACATTTATTCTTCTTGCATGCAAACTTTGTTTTATCTTATAATATTGATGTTTATGTCTCCATGTTGATATGATGGAAAAAGCAACATGACATAATGTAAAACAGAATCACCATTATCATTGTGTTCACCAGAGGCACGCAACAGTCCAGTGAGATACACACTACCTTTTAAAAGTTAGGGGTCACTTAGAAATGTCTTTGTTTCTGAAAGAAATCCACATTTTTTGTCCATTAAAATAACCAAATTGATCAGAAATACAGTTTAGACATTGTTAATGACTATTGTAGCTGGAAACGGCAGATTAAAAAATATAAATGGAATGTCTACATAGGCGTACAGAGGCCCATTATCAGCAACTTCACTCCTGTGTTCCAATGGCACGTTGTGTTAGCTAATCCGAGTTTATAATTTTAAAAGGCTAATTGATCATTAGAAAACCCTTTTGCAAGTATCTTAGCACAGCTGAAAACTGTTGTGTTGATTAAAGAAGCGATACAACTGTCCTTCTTTAGACTAGTTGAGTATCTGGAGCATCAGCATTTGTGGGTTCGGTTGCAGGCTCAAAATGGCCAGAAACAAATAACTTTCTTCTGAAACTTATCAGTCTATTCTTGTTCTGTGAAATGAAGGCTATTCCATGTGAGAAATTGCCAAGAAACTGAAGATCTCATACAGTGCTGTGTACTACTCCCTTCACAGAACAGCGCAAACTGGCTAACCAGAATAGAAAGACGAGTGGGAGGCCCTGGTGCACAACTGAGCAAGAGGACAAGTACACTAGAGTGCCTAGTTTGAGAAACAGATACCTCACAAGTCCTCAACTGACAGCTTCATTAAATAGTATCTGCAAAACACCAGTCTCAACGTCAACAGTGAAGAGGCGATTCCATAGATGCTGGCCTTCTAGGCATTTCTTGCATGGAATAGCCTTCATTTCTCAGAACAAAAATAGATCAATTGTTTCTAGCCATTTTGAGCATGTAATTGAACCCACAGATGCTGATGCTCCAGATACTCAACTAGTCTAAAGAAGGCCAATTTTATTGCTTCTTTAATCAGAACAACAGTTTTCAGCTGTGCTAACATAATTGCAAAAGGGTTTTCTAATTATCAATTAGCCTTTTAAAATGATACACTTGGATCAGCCAACACAACGTGCCATTGGAACACAGGAATGATGGTTGCTGATAATGGGCCTCTGTACGCCTATGTAGATATTTCATAAAAATTCAGCCGTTTCCAGCTACAATAGTCATTTACAACATTAACAATGTCTACACTGTATTTCTAATCAATTTGATGTTATTTTAATGGACAAAAATGAGCGTTTCTTCCAAAAACAAGGACATTTCTAAGTGACCCCAAACTTTTGAACGGTAGTGTATGTATGATACAGTATAAGCAATGTTATTATGCCAAATGACATTTCTGTTTTGTCCTGTATGGGATTTCCCTCTGGTGACCATAGTAAAGATATTTGGATGGATTGGAAGAAGCATATAGGCAAAGTTGAAAAAATACTATAAGCAACATTTATTTATCTTCAACCTAGCATATAGAGAGACATGTTGGGAACATATCTCTATTTTCAACCAAAATCATAGTCACTATGTCACATGTCAACATTTGAGGAAAGCACAGTGTGTTGTGATGTCTATGCTGCCATGCTATCTGCTGCCTCGCCCTCCAATCCATACCTCTGTCCTCCATGGTGTATTTCAGGACCAGTGATAGATAGATTTCCACTATTTACGGTATATGTTACATATTTATTATTTAGAAGTGGCGGTTGCTATCACCATATTTCACCTTGTTCTAATTCCCTAGGTTGATCTTAATTTAAACTAACCATGTGTGATATGGTTTAGCACTGTAGAGCTGCTACTGTCTGTATTTTTATCGTTGTGTCCTATAAAAGTGTCTGAATGTTCTCAATAAATATAGTCATCTATAATTTACAAATGTATTAACATCAAATAATTCCATAAAACATCTAGCATAATTGATTCAGTTGAATATGTTAGAAGGTGACAGAGTTAGATAGAGTCAGTCAGTCAGTTATCACCAAGGGGAGCCACTCTTTGATTTATGGTTTCTCTGCATACAGCAGCTTTACTGAGATATGAGTAAATGTATTTTCTACCCATTTCTCAGGCCATTTTAGTGGCCTGTTAACTTAGGGGCACTCTCTGCGGTGGTTGGCAATAAAGCGGATGTTTCCAGGGTATTTTCAACCTAACTTCCGTTTCCCCTGAAAAACGGATGTGGGGACTCCACTCAAGCATATTTTTTCACCTGCTATCTTAACTTAGGGATTGGCTTGTCCCAAGGTTTTATTAACACTGATGTACTTTCATAAGGTCATGTCAGTCCACCTTCTTTATGGTTGTTACTAGTTACCACAGCCTCAAAGTGAAAATTGGCTATATCGTAAAAATTCATGAAAACAAACATTTGCTTTTTGGTATTAATATAAGGTTAGGGTTAGGTTTTAAATCAAAATTGTAGAAATAGGCAGGTTTTAGCCATTATTGTGGCTGTGATAACTAGTGGCAACCCATTGAGTGTGTCACGTATATTCGTTCTGAATTGTCAAGAGCAAGCCACATCATGGCAGTTTAAAATGGGTGTTACTGTCACAAACCCACCCGGTAAACAGAGAAGTCCATGTCCTCTATCTATCTTAGGTTTTTAGGCCGGAAATTGTTTTCCATGTTAGTTTAAACACCCTGCTGAGGCTGTTACAGGAGCTTTAGACAGGATTATCCTCACTTTCCCCCTCTCAATTCCATTAAGGAATAGTAACTTGGTATAGTATATCCTTGGTGAGTTTATTACCAATATGCTTGTAGATCATTTTCACTAGTGCTTACCTGCATCCTTTTCAGACTTTACAGTATATTCCTGATAACCAAATGTGTTAGTAAAAAAATATTGATTTGGGGTCTTGAGATATACAGTGGGGAGAACAAGTATTTGATACACTGCCGATTTTGCAGGTTTTCCTACTTACAAAGCATGTAGAGGTCTGTCATTTTTATCATAGGTACACATCAACTGTGAGAGACAGAATCTAAAACAAAAATCCAGAAAATCACATTGTATGATTTGTAAGTAATTAATTTGCATTTTATTGCATGACATAAGTATTTGATCACCTACCAACCAGTAAGAATTCTGGCTCTCACAGACCTGTTAGTTTTTCTTTAAGAAGCCCCCCTGTTCTCCACTCATTACCTGTATTAACTGCATCTGTTTGAACTCGTTACCTGTATAAAAGACACCTGTCCACACACTCAATCAAACAGACTCCAACTTCTCCACAATGGCCAAGACCACAGAGCTGTGTAAGGACAGCAGAGATACAATTGTAGACCTGCACAAGGCTGGGATGGGCTACAGGACAATAGGCAAGCAGCTTGGTGAGAAGGCAACCACTGTTGGCGCAATTATTAGAAAATGGAAGAAGTTCAAGATGACGGTCAATCACCTTCGGTCTGGGGTTCCATGCAAGATCTCACCTCGTGGGGCATCAATGATCATGAGGAAGGTGAGGGATCAGCCCAGAACTACACGGCAGGACCTGGTCAATGACCTGAAGAGAGCTGGGACCACACTCAAAGAAAACCATTAGTAACACACTACGCTGTCATGGATTAAAATCCTGCAGTGCACGCAAGGTCCCCCTGCTCAAGCCAGCACATGTCCAGGCCCGTCTGAAGTTTGCCAATGACCATCTGGATGATCCAGAGGAGGAATGGGAGAAGGTCATGTGGTCTGATGAGACAAATAGAGCTTTTTGGTCTAAACTCCATTCGCCGTGTTTGGAGAAAGAAGGATGAGTACAACCCCAAGAACACCATCACAACCGTGAAGCATGGAGGTGGAAACATCATTCTTTGGGGATGCTTTTCTGCAAAGGGGATAGGACGACTGCACCGTATTGAGGGGAAGATGGATGGGGCCATGTATCGAGAGATCTTGGCCAACAATCTCCTTCCCTCAGTAAGAGCATTGAAGATGGGTTGTGGCTGGGTCTTCCAGCATGACAATGACCGAAAACACACAGCCAGGGCTTCTTACGGAGCCACTCCTTAGTTGCATCTCAAGGTCCTGGAGTGGCCTAGCCAGTCTCCAGACCTGAACCCAATAGAAAATCTTTGGAAGGAGCTGAAAGTCCGTATTGCCCAGCGACAGCCCCGAAACCTGAAGGATTTGGAGAAGGTCTGTATGGAGGAGTGGGCCAAAATCCCTGCTGCAGTGTGTGCAAACCTGGTCAAGAACTACAGGAAAAGTATGATCTCTGTAATTGCAAACAAAGGTTTCTGTACCAAATATTAAGTTCTGCTTTTCTGATGTATCAAATACTTATGTCACGCAATAAAATGCAAATTAATTACTTAAAAATCATACAATGTGATTTTCATGATTTTTGTTTTAGATTCTGTCTCTCACAGTTGAAGTGTACCTATGATTAAAAATTACAGACCTCTACATGCTTTGTAAGTAGGAAACCCTGCCAATATTGCAGGTTATCAAATACTTGTTCTCCCCACTGTATATTTGACTATCAATCTGATCAAAATTGATATCAATCACCAATAAATGTTGACAACAGTGCTTCAGCAAGGCCATACACATAGTTAAAAAACCTATATAATTATTAGCTTCATGCTAACATTTCAGAGAGGTTACAGGTTATAGAGTGGCAAATGTATCATTGGCCATGCTTATACAGTATCTTTCACCCTGTCATCTTCAATTTGGTTAGTCAGAGCTCATCTATGTCCCCACCCCTGGTTCAAGGGAGGCTAGCTTTGCTGACCAGACAATGGCCTGGATTCCAATTGGAAAGGCCTGTTTAATAGGACAGGTGAGGGATTAGTGCTAAGACTCTCCCGATGTCCAACATTGTCCAAATCCATTGTGTCTCACCTACCTAAGCATGGGCACACAGGTGCTAGAACAGGACTGAAGGGTCACCTGGACTTTCGTTAACTTTTTGGGGGGATCAAGCAGGTGAACTTTGACACACCACCACTAACAAATCCAGGAGATACTAATTAAGATACAACGTTCAGTATTTTGTGGCTTTTATTTCTCCCCACAGATTTTGTTCACTAAACCATTTTGGTCTGATTATTCCTTATTGGCTTTTGGATTACAAACCCATCTTTCTCCTACAAGAATCCTCTAACCATCTCTCCTTTGAAAAACAATCATCGAATCAGTCAACTTCATTTAAAACTGAATTCTACCTGTTGCACTTCAAGTTTTTCCAGACTTACTCTTCTTCACCTTTGACCTTACCCACCCTTTCCAGGTCGCCTCTCAGATCATTCCAGTAGTCAGTCGCTGCACTCTCCTCCTTCCCCACAGATCCCACTCATCATCCCTTCATCACCACATTCCTAATTTATTTCTCCCAGTAACCCTCGGAGCCTCTGTGGGCTCCCACCACCATGGTGCTGATGAAGATGAAGTTCCCTTTTGAGAAGAGGGTGAAGCTGGCCCAGGGGCTGTGGCTGCTCTCCTGGATGGCCACACTGGCCGGAGCGTTCACCTTCACCCTGGGCTGCTTCCTCAAGACCGAACTCCGCAGGAGGGCAGAGGTAGGCTACTGCAATGCTCTACAGCTTTACACTGTACGCTCTTAGAAAATGTTTCGCTATCTAGAAACTAAAAGGGTTATTCGGTTGTCCCCATAGAAACCCCTTTGAAAACCATTTTTGGTTCCAGGTAGAAGCCTATTGGGTTTGATGTAGAAGCCTTTCCCCAGAGGGTTCCACATGAAACCCAAAATAATTCTACCTGGAACCAAAAAGGGTTTTCCTATGGGGACAGTCAAATAACCCTTTTGGAACCCTTTTTTCTAAGCGCGTACAACGCCACTAGGGTTCTTCCAATACAATGCATATGACTTATCCAGAAGCTTAACTTTCTCAGGGTGTATTCAGTGAAGTTCTACAGTATGCCTGAATTAAAGAGTGATACTTGTAAACTTCTGGTCATAAACTGCACGAAAAGCATGAGGGTGAATAGGGTAATTCATTACACCTTATTTTAGTGCATTGTAGCTTAAATTAAGAGTACATTTTTTGAGTGTTTCTAGATGACAATGAAATGCATTGGAGTGTTGAAGATAACATCTCATGTAGAATTCAGGAGCCTTTGATAATGCTCTCGTGAGTGTGATTGGGATGAGATATCTATAGATCTGTTGGATAGGTGGTTAGATGTGAACGTTATGAACAAGGGGAAACTGTCTCTGGTCTGAACATACCGGTGATAAGCTCATAATAGGGATAAGATGAGCTGACCAACAGAATGTGGAGTGACTGAGTGATTGACAGTTTTATTATGATCCTATTCATCATCTATCTCTTGAGATTACGGTATTTGGAATAATGTACTGTCAATTATTGCACTTGTTGAGTACATCAACAGAAACAAAATTCCTCTCAATGCAGCCTTTTTGCAGCAAATATTTATGTTCAATTTCAGTAAAAATAAAAACAACCTAATTGATTTCAAAAAAATAAAGGGAACACTAAAATAACACATCCTAGATCTGAATGAATTAAATATTCTTATTAAATACTTTTTTCTTTACATAGTTGAATGTGCTGACAACAAAATCACACAAATGATCAATGGAAATCAAATTTATCAACCCATGGAGGTCTGGATTTGGAGTCACACTCAAAATTAAAATGGAAAACCACACTACAGGCTGATCCAACTTTGATGTAATGTCCTTAAAACAAGTCCAAATGAGGCTCAGTAGTGTGTGTAGCCTCCACGTGTCTGTATGACCTCCCTACAACGCCTGGGCATGCTCCTGATGAGGTGGCAGATGGTCTCCTGAGGGATCTCCTCCCAGACCTGGACTAAAGCATCCGCCAACTCCTGGACAGTCTGTGGTGCAACGTGGCGTTGGTGGATGGAGCGAGACATGATGTCCCAGATGTGCTCAATTGGATTCAGGTCTGGGGAACGGGCGGGCCAGTCCATAGCATCAATGCCTTCCTCTTGCAGGAACTGCTGACACACTCCAGCCACATGAGGTCTAGCATTGTCTTGCATTAGGAGGAACCCAGGGCCAACCGCACCAGCATATGCTCTCACAAGGGGTCTGAGGATCTCATCTCGGTACCGAATGGCAGTCAGGCTACCTCTGGCGAGCACATGGAGGGCTGTGCGGCCCCCCAAAGAAATGCCCCCCTCACAACATGACTGGCCATCCACCAAACCGGTCATGCTGGAGGATGTTGCAGGCAGCAGAACATTCTCCATGGCGTCTCCAGACTCTGTCACATGTGCTCAGTGTGAACCTGCTTTCATCTGTGAAGAGCACACGGCGCCAGTGGCGAATTTGCCAATCTTGGTGTTCTCGGGCAAATGCCAAACGTCCTGCACGGTGTTGGGCTGTAAGCACAACCCCCACCTGTGGACGTCGGGCCCTCATACCACCCTCATGGAGTCTGTTTCTGACCATTTGAGCAGACACATGCACATTTGTGGCCTGCTGGAGGTCATTTTGCAGGGCTCTGGCAGTGCTCCTCCTGCTCCTCCTTGCACAAAGGCGGAGGTAGCGGTCCTGCTGCTGGGTTGTTGCCTTCCTACGGCCTCCTCCACGTCTCCTGATGTACTGGCCTGTCTCCTGGTAGCGCCTCCATGCTCTGGACACTACGCTGACAGACACAGCAAACCTTCTTGCCACAGCTCGCATTGATGTTCCATCCTGGATGAGCTGCACTATCTGAGCCACTTGTGTGGGTTGTAGACTCCGTCTTATGCTACCACTAGAGTGAAAGCACCGCCAGCATTCAAAAGTGACCAAAACATCAGCCAGGAAGCATAAGAACTGAGAAGTGGTCTGTGGTCACCACCTGCAGAACCACTCCTTTATTGGGGGTGTCTTGCTAATTGCCTATAATTTCCACCTGTTGTCTATTCCATTTGCACAACAGCATGTGAAATTTATTGTCAATCAGTGTTGCTTCCTAAGTGGACAGTTTGATTTCACAGAAGTGTGATTGACTTGGAGTTACATTGTGTTGTTTAAGTGTTCCCTTTATTTTTTTGAGCAGTGTACAATATAGCCTTTAGTTATGTTCCCTACTGTAAACCATGAGATTATTCACTGACCTCTACATGTTCACTTTTCCTTAAACATGGGATCAATGGGTTGACAGCCTAACATATCAGTTTATACTGTATAGTTTGCTGCATCGCTGATGCATGAGGTTCTTCTGCCTACAGGTAATGGACAACACAGAGATCCATGCTGTGCCCAACACCCTGATGATAGTGGGTCTGGCCTCTCTGGGTATCAACTACTTCGCAGGCCGTATGTGCCAGGATGCGCTGGACGCCGGACGCTTTCCCCGCTGGAAAACCTTCATGCAACCCTACTGGGGTGTTTCCCTCCTCTTCACCCTGCTCATGTTGATGGCTGTGATCATGAGCTATGCCATGAAGGGGAACCTGGAGTCCTCCCTGAAGATTGGCCTGAAGAACGGCATCCGCTTCTACAAGGACACAGATACCCCCGGCCGCTGCTTCCAGAAGCAGACCATTGACCGCCTGCAGATGGAGTTCCGTTGCTGCGGAAACACCGACTTCAAGGACTGGTTCGAGGTCCAGTGGATCAGCAACCGCTACCTAGACTTTAGCTCTAAGGAAGTGAAGGAGTGAGTATTAGAGGACTGGGAGCAGTCTGACAGTCTTTGGTAAAGGAAGAATCCCATGTCAGATTATAATTTAAATAAATCATTAAGGTTATAGGAAATGAGATGGTTGAGGTAATACAAAGGCATGATGTAGACCGTTTATTCTCTATTTACTTCCCTTCCTTCCTCTCTTCTTCTTTAGCCGTGTTAAGAGCAATGTGGATGGGCGTTACCTGTTTGATGGGGTCCCTTTCAGCTGCTGCAACCCCAGTTCCCCAAGACCCTGCATCCAGGACCGCCTCACCAACAACTCAGCCCACTACAGCTATGAGCACCAGACCGAGGAGCTCAACATCTACATCCGCGGCTGCAGGGAAGCTCTAGTCAACTACTACATGGGCCTGATGAATACTATTGGTGCTGGGGTCCTGTCTGTCTTCCTGCTGCAGGTACTGTGCAGATATACAGTACATATCAACCTATACACCTAAAAGTGAGCTAATGTCCTGTGTGACAATCAGAAGGCACCCGGACTCCTGTGAGTGGCCACAATTATACTTGTAGCTCGCTGTTGAGTAGTAATACAGTATATCCAACATCCTCCAGTATAACCTTTCTCCCTTCTCTTCCCTCTCCTATCCTTCCCCTCCAGTCATCTGTGCTGATAAGTCTGCGGTACCTGCAGACAACCATGGAAGCGTTGGCAGGGCAGGAGAACACTGAGATTGAGACTGAGGGCTACCTGCTGGAGAAAGGGGTGAAGGAGACGATCATGGAGTATGTGACTCCTGTGCTGGTTTTCCTTCAGCTGAACGAGGTGGGCAGTGAAGACACTGAAGCTTAGGCGACCCCCGCCAGATAAAGTGGAGAAATCAAAATGTTTCAGACAGGGTGGTGTAGGGGACAAATGTGGCATTTTATTGGGTGATAAATAATCTAACTAGACACTGATCAATTAATCTGGTATTTCTTTGACATCACAATCCATTTTAATGCTGATATATTTATGTGTTTAATGTTTTACCCCTAAATGCAGTGTTTCCCAAACTCGGTCCTGGGGACCCCAAGGGGTGCACGTTTTGATTTTTGCCATAGCACTACACAGCTGATTCAAATAATGAACTCATTATCAAGCTTTGATTATTTGAATTAGCTGTGGAGTGCTAGGGCAAAGAGTTTGAGAAATTCTGCCTAAACGAGTGACATGAATGTTGTAATCTATTTCAGTCACCTGAGGGCTAATATATTTTTGTATCAGTTGTCCGGGGACAATGCACCCCAGTCTTAGGTATCCATGGCTGCACTAACACACACACACACAAAATAGAGGCACACATTAATCACATTAACCTCACCCCAAACCCAAGCCCTCCACAATTCTCCATGATTAAATAGGGGTTTTGATGTTTAATCAATTACATATACTCCCCAAAGGAGAAATAAAAAACACATTATTGTAATTTTGTATTTTATAACTCGGGGTTGCTATGCATGGTTATTTCCACCTCACCAATGCAGTGTTCTCTCAGTTTATACCACAACAATATTATGGTTGACACTTAACAATGCAAAGATATCTCCAATTACTAAGGTATAGAATTATATGAACATTTTACATTTTGGGGAATATTTTAAAAAGCACATGTTACATTTTGCGTAAAAGACTAACAGCAATGTAAAGCTGACTGTAGAAAGATTCAATGCTCTGCTATTTAACCCTCAGCAATATGACAAACACAGCACTTTATTACAGAGCTATTATGACAGAGAATTATTAAAGGTTCAAGTTTTTAATTGATTTGTGGAGTTCTGTCATTTTGTCTGTGTTTTTGTTTTGACCAGCTTTCCTTTCCCTACCATTTCCACCTTTTGACCCCCGCCCACACTTTGCTCCCACATTTTATTTTTCTCATATTCTCTTTCAACCTGTAACCCTATCTGTAAGGGTGCGTTCGTAAATTCATCAGTTATTCTGTGCTCCGTAAGTGTCAGTCAGTGGGAGGAAGAGAATTATGAAGATGATGATTGATGTCATTAATGCAATGAAAGCTGTGAGTAGGGCTATGTCTGTGACCTCTGTCCTGACACCTTTCACAACTCTGCTAATCCCTGGGATAATACTCCAACTGCTGCCCCAGCAGGCCATGTAGCAGAGAGGAGATACATACATACATACATAGGTGGTTAATTATGCAAAACAGCATTCAAACCAAGGAACATTATATGGAATAATATTAAACAACTGGTGGTTTATTATGCAAACCAGAAATACAAGGAGCATTATAAGGAATAAGATTAAACAACTGGTGGTTTATTAAGTACGCCAGAAATACAAGGAGCATTATATGGAATAAGATTAAACATTTGGGAATAATAATGTGTCAGCCTACTATATAATATTACTGAATGATTATGATAGCTGATAATTAATCAATATCATAACAATAATCATCAGCATCGTCATCATCCCCATTACTGTCATCCCCACAGTCAAATAACTTAGCTAGCTATTATCAGCACAATTTCGGGTAGTTAGTAGACAAAAGTATTACCTGTAGGCTGTAGCAGCCCACTTCTAAGCAGTCTAACCAACAGGTCTCCCAAAAAAGTTCCTAAAACTGTGACATTGCGGCTTCCGTACTATGGACTACTCCAGCCACAACATCAACTAGCTACCTAAACCTACTTTTACAAATCATTGTTGTCAAATTACTTCAAAAGTGGTATATCTTCAGCGTGTGTCACATCCTATCCGGACGAAATAGCATAAAATAGGTATTCGCAACATGCTAGCTATAAACAGTACGCTTGCTATGAAATTAAAATTAACCGACAGTCAGCAAGCTAGCTAACGTTAGCTAGCTCTGACAGGACAGCTAGCTTTCTAGTTAGCTAATGACGTTAACAGTTTGGTTGTGAAGTTGCCGAGGTTTTACATAGTTTTGACGTATTACTGAAGGTTAGTTAACTAGCTGTAATTGTCTATAACCGGTTAGCGTAGCTACAAATGAGTAGCTAGCTAGTTGCTCATTTCAGTTTGGCAAAAATATTGTTGCAAAAGGAAGCTAGCTAGCAAGAGATAGGCCACTCGCTACTATGTAGCCAGTTTAATGCTGTCTGGTCAGTTCGGCGCTATATTGTAATCAAACCAGTGCTAGAGAGATCAGCAGCAGTTAACGTTAGTCTGTTGTAGTAGGCAATAACATCCTAGTGGACACCGTTATCTAGCTAGCTACAGACGTACGATTCTGGTTTATTATTAGTACAGTGTTAGCTAGTATTTTCGTTTTAGTAGTAGATTAGGCAGAACAGCGGGATGTCTAGGGGATTAAGTCTAGCAATGATATTGTTTAGAAAATAAAACAACAAAACTATGTTTATAATGCATGCAACGGCTCCCAAATTAATTCGTACATAAGGCTACATTTGTTATTTTCTTTGACTACATAAAATCTGATGCGTCTGAGGTTATTATACAAAACATTTCAGCTAAATCGGTTTATTTATTTTGAAGAGTAGCCACATAAACTTTTGAAATGTCTGGAGACGGCTCGGATAGTAGTAGTAGCGAGGACTCCGATACTGGGATCCGGAGGAAAGCCTGCACTGTCAAACATGAGATCACCAATGGTAAGTAACCATCAAAGTAAACTACTGTTTCATAATGTATTATTTGAACCTGTCAAAGGATTTGAATATGCTATACACTTTGGGTAAATGTTGCCCATCAGTATGTCAGTGAATGAATAGAACAGGCTTCCCCAATTCAAGTCGATGGTGGACTGGCGGACATTGCAGGTGTACCCATTGGAGTAAAGCAGGAAGTAAAAGCAGGAAGTGTATATGTGCTTTGCTTTGTTGATTAATTCTACTGACGTTACAAAAAATACATTCCATTGCATGAGCCACATCTGTTAACATCATTTGAATGAACATTATGCATTACCATGGAAATTATTGCATCATAATACCAGGCAGCCTTTGTGAGTGTACCCATGAGTTTAACAGTCAAATTGCCGCGGTTAGAGGTTCCAAGGTTCCTAGTTCTATGACCCGACACCTGGGATCACAGCAATGGATGAATGCAAGCAGACCATCAATGTTTGTTGTGGTGTCACAAAATATTTACAGTTTACTGTGCTCAGCTGTGTTTCCTCAGTGTGTGTGTGCACGAGCGTGTGTTGTGTGTAAGCACTGATACTGTACTCTTTCCCCCATGCCAGCGAACCTCACGGGCCATACTGAGAGAGTGGGCATGGAGAACTTTGAGCTTCTCAAAGTCTTGGGCACAGGAGGTGAGTCTCACTGTGCCGATCTGGGGTTCATAGCATAGGGTCATGATGTTATTGGAGACCTGGATAACTTTATTTTACTGTCTATTTTTTGTAGAACATTTAGAATAAACTATATTAAATGTAGTGCAGGCTCCTGGGTGGGTGGTAGTGGCTACAATCAAATGTGATGCAGAGTTTTCCATTCTGTGCTGTGTGTCTCTGTCTAGCCTATGGGAAAGTGTTTCTGGTCAGAAAGAACAGTGGTCATGATGAAGGGAAGCTGTATGCCATGAAGGTGAGTCTCTGTGACATTGGTCCAAAGACAACCCAAGCATTGACATTGTCTGATGTAGGGAGAATTTATGGGCGGGTTGACTGACTGTTGATGATTATGTCTCAGGTGTTGAAGAAAGCAGCCATCGTTCAGAAGGCAAAGACTGCAGAGCACACACGTACAGAGAGACAGGTGCTGGAGCACATCCGCCAGTCCCCGTTCCTGGTCACACTGCACTACGCCTTCCAGACCCAGACTAAGCTCCATCTTATCTTGGGTGAGCGCTGGGTCAAAAAGACCCATACATGGAACACTCTGGCTATGATCTTGAAGTGCTGAAAGTGTATCTTTCTATGTGTATACTAGAGGTCGACCGATTATGATTTTTCAACGCCGTTACCGATTTATTGGAGGACCCAAAAAAGCCGATACCGATTAATCGGTCCATTTATTTATTTGTAATAATGACAATTGACTTGAATTGGGGAAGCCCAACTTCGGCGATGTCATCTACAAAATAGCTTCCAACACTCTACTCAGCAAACTGAATGCAGTTTATCACAGTGCCATCCGTTTTGTCACTAAAGCACCTTATACCACCCACCACTGCGACCTGTATGCTCTAGTCGGCTGGCCCTCGCTACATATTCGTCGCCAGACCCACTGGCTCCAGGTCATCTACAAGTCCATGCTAGGTAAAGCTCCGCCTTATCTCAGTTCACTGGTCACGATGGCAACACCCACCCGTAGCACGCGCTCCAGCAGGTGTATCTCACTGATCATCCCTAAAGCCAACGCCTCATTTGGCCGCCTTTCGTTCCAGTTCTCTGCTGACTGTGACTGGAACGAATTGCAGAAATCGCTGGAGTTGGAGACTTTTATCTCCCTCACCAACTTCAGACATCTGCTATCTGAGCAGCTAGCCGATCGCTGCCGCTGTACATAGACCTATCGGTAAATGGCCCACCCATTTTTACCTACCTCATCCCCATACTGTTTTTATTTATTTACTTTTCTGCTCTTTTGCACACCAATATCTCTACCTGTACATGACCATCTGATCATTTATCACTCCAGTGTTAATCTGCAAAATTGTAATTATTCACCTACCTCCTCATGCCTTTTGCACACAATGTATATAGACTCTCTTTTTTTTTCTACTGTGTTATTGACTTGTTAATTGTTTACTCCATGTGTAACTCTGTGTTGTCTGTTCACACTGCTATGCTTTATCTTGGCCAGGTCGCAGTTGCAAATGAGAACTTGTTCTCAACTAGCCTACCTGGTTAAATAAAGGTTACATTTTTTTTTTACAACAATACTGAATTAACACTTATTTTAACTTAATATAAAACATCAATAAAATCAATTTAGCCTCAAATAAATAATGAAACATGTTCAATTTGATTTAAATAATGCAAAAACAAAGTGTTGGAGAAGAAAGTAATATGTGCCATGTAAAAATGTGTACCATGTAAAATATGTGCCATGTAAAAAAGGCTGACGTTTAAGTTCCTTGCTCAGAACATGAGAACATATGAAAGTTGGTGGTTCCTTTTAACATGAGACTTCAATATTCCAAGGTAAGAGGTTTTAGGTTGTAGTTAATATAGTATTTATAGGACTATTTCTCTATACCATTTGTATTTCATATACCTTTGACTATACTTTAGTATTGCCAGTGTAACAGTATAGCTTCCGTCCCCCTCCTCGCCCCTACCTGGGCTCGAACCAGGAACACATCGACAACAGCCACACTCGAAGCATCGTTACCCATCGCTCCACAAAAGCCACGGCCCTTGCAGCGCAAGGGGAATAACTACTCCAAGTCTCAGAGCGAGTGACGTTTGAAACAGTATTAGCGCACACCCAGCTAACTAGCTAGCCATTTCACATTGGTTACACCAGCCATTAAGCAGATAGGCTTGAAGTCATAAACAGCGCTGTGCTTGTGAAGAGCTGCTGGCAAAATTCTGTAAAATTCTGGCAAATTAGTTCACAATGAGCCAGGTAGCCCAAACTGTTGCATATACCCTGACTCTGCGTGCAATGAACGCAAGAGAAATGACACAATTTCACCTGGTTAATATTGCCTGCTAAACTGGATTAGTAGTTATAACTAGTGATTATAATTGATTGTTTTTATAAGATAAGTTTAATGCTAGCTAGCAATTTACCTTGGCTTCTACTGCATTTGCGCAACAGGCAGGATACTCGTGGAGTGCAATGTTTAGAGTGTTGGACTAGTTAACTGTGCGATTGCAAGATTGAAACCCCTGAGTTGACAAGGTGAAAATCTGTCTTTCTGCCCCTGAACAAGGCAGTTAACCCACAGTTCCTAGGCAGTCATTGAAAATAAGAATGTGTTCTTAACTGACTTGCCTATTAAATAAAAGGTAGAAAAATACATTAATATATATATTTTTTTAATAATCGGAAATCGGCGCCTAAAAATACCGATTTCCGATTGTTATGAAGACTTGAAATCGGCCCCAATTAATCGGCCATTCCAATTAATCGGCCGACCTCTAGTGTATACTGTATGTTTCTGTCTATATGCCTGTGTATGTGTGTGATTTGTGTTTGTCTATTCAAGTGTTATATGTATCTGTGCATGTGTGTGTAGACTATGTGAGCGGAGGGGAGATGTTCACACACTTGTACCAGCGAGATCACTTCTCTGAGGAAGAGGTGCGGATTTACATCGGGGAGATTATCCTGGCCCTGGAGCACCTCCACATGGTATGTTATCGAGCATTTCTGTCCTTTACATTACTTGGCAGATATTCCATTCTATTTACTTCCTACATGTTAATCTTACATAATTACGTGAAGGCTAGATTCTATCCTCTCTCTGTTAATCATATGTTATCCTGTGTATGTAACTTCCTGTTCGGTATGATTCGCACAGCTGGGCATCGTGTACCGGGACATCAAGTTAGAGAACATCCTCTTGGACAGCGAGGGACATTTAGTGCTGACAGATTTTGGGCTCAGCAAAGAGTTCCTGGAGGAGGAGGTATGTAAAAAAAGAAACCCCTTTTCATTGATGCTTCTATTTGTGTGGACGCAATCTGTGCATGTATGTATCCATGCATATATTTTTGTCACTACATACTAGTCTTATCTGGTTTTCAGGGATACATCCAATTCAATCTAGCTTCCTTTTCCGCTGAAAACTGCATTCTTTTACACCTGCTACGTTAGGTTACTACAGACTGAGTCATGAGTTTATTTTCCCCACTACAGAAGGAAAGGACGTATTCGTTCTGTGGCACCATAGAGTACATGGCTCCAGAGATCATCAGGGGGAAGTCTGGTCATGGAAAGGTAAGAGTTAACGCATCACACAGGGAGAGAACTTTGGACATGCGGTGTGAGCTACAGCATTCTATTACAAATCAATTACTGTAGAACACAGAGTCATCTTTCGTTTATTTTATCATCCTTCCTTTCTCCAGTCGGTAGATTGGTGGAGTCTGGGGATCCTGATGTTTGAGTTACTGACGGGGGCGTCACCATTCACCTTGGAGGGGGAGAGGAACTCCCAGAGTGAGGTGTCCAAGTGAGTGCTGTGTGTCATCCACCCCTCCTCACAAACACTGGTTCCGTCCCACTCTTTCATCATTGTCTATGGCCCTCGGCAACTTATCAAAATAATGACATCTATTGTAAAGATGGCTCGTTTCACCCTCTCTTTTAGCTTACTGTCTGAATACAATAACAAAGACATTAGTTGTGCTGCGTCCTTTGTGTAACAAAGCCTGCAGCTTAATTAGATATTCTGTTAATGTGTTGCTTTGCAATCGTGTTCTTTATGGCCATAATGGTTGGCTTATAATTAGGGCTGGGTTTACACAGTGTATACAGTGATTGTCCTTCCCTCTTTCTCTTTTTCGTTCCTCCCCCCTTCCTGCCCTTCTCTCAGGCGCATCTTACATTGTGAGCCGCCGTTCCCCTCTATGATCGGTGCCGTGGCTCAGGACCTGTTGAGGAAGCTGTTGGTCAAAGACCCCCACAAGAGACTGGGCTCTGGGCCCCGAAGGGCCGAAGACATCAAGACTCATGCCTTCTTCAAGGTGCTCGTCTTCACTCCTGCTCTGTCTCTAGGCCCATCTCACTCCCTCTCTTTATCTTCCAACTGCCACACACACACACTCTCACCATTCTCTTTCCATTGCTCTATATTCATAGGGTCTCAGTTGGTCAGACCTGGCTGAGAAGAAGGTAGTCAGCCCGTTCAAACCAGAGATCAGGAGTGAGCTGGATACAGGAAACTTTGCTGAGGAGTTCACTGGCATGAATCCTCTCTACTCTCCAGCCAGCACCCCACCAAGCACTGATCGACTGTTCCAGGTACCCCTTATACCCTACCCTCTGCAATATGCAGAATACCTACTCTGTGCCTACACTGTCACAGGAAGACACCTTTTGATAGTCCCTCCACAAATAAGACTATTCTCATTATGGTAGGAGACTATAACATAGTGTTAAGTACCTCAATGGACCGTAAAGGAAATCACTCTACAAACTATCATCACCGTGCCCTTAAGGAAATCACAAATATTATGGACACATTAGAAATAGTGGATATTTGGAGACTAAAAAACCCTGACCTAGTGAGATATACATGGAGGAGACTTAATCAAGCTAGTCGTCTTGACTACTTTCTTGTCTCGTTGTCTCTTGCATTAAAGGTTAAAAAGCTTTAATAGGAGACAGAATGCGATCGGATCATCATCTAATTGACCTTCACATAACTCTTATAGAATTTACATGTGTACGGGGATATTGGACATTTTAAGTTTACTGGAGGACAACTTATTTTTAACTAAGACAGAATCATTTATAACAGAATTTTTCCAGCATAATATAGGAACAGCAAATCCACTTTGGATTTGTTTGGGATACCTTTAAATATACCATCGGAGGTCATTCAATTCAATATTCATCAATAATGAATAATGAAAAACCAGTTTCTGGCTAAAGAGACAAGACTAACAAGGGAAATGCATAAACTAATAGTACAGGTAGATAGCAATAAAAACGATACAACAGAGCAGGGGTTCTTAAACATTTTCAGCCTGGGACCCAAATGAGAAATTCTGTGTTTTCCTGGGACCCAAGCTTACAAAAACATGTAACTACGTAAATATCGATACTTTTCATTGCCCTTATGACCATTAACAAATGCAACATAGACAAAGAACAATTAAATGAAATACCCATATAAAATAGCTATTCATGTTTATTTTTCCCCATTAAAAAGCTCTTACATATGTGTCTAGGTTGGACCTGTTGCTGTTAAAATACAATACTTCACTGCAATAAACTGATTGATCACATCACACAGATGTAGACCATAAAACACACACACACACAGTCCTAATGAATGGTGTGTGACTGGTTGAAGTTTTCAACAAGCAGGTCTATTCTGGACTCAGTTTTTGACAGTTGAGAACCCTGACTCTCACAGGTATGGGGTGCCAAACTGGATCAGAACATCTACTGCTTCTCAGTCAGTTTCTCAGCCCCAAAAAGCATCTTGCATCTATCAGTGTATTCCAGTTCAGAATGAAAATGATTGCTTGTATTTTAACAGCAACAGAGACACAACTGCTAATCAGAGAGCACACTGAACAGAGAGAATAGACACCGCTGCTAAGCAGAGAGGACACTGAACAGAGAGTAGAGACACCGCTGCTAAGCAGAGAGCGCACTGAACAGAGAGTAGATACACCGCTGCTAAGCAGAGAGCGCACTGAACAGAGAGTAGATACACCGCTGCTAAGCAGAGAGGACACTGAACAGAGAGTAGAGACACCGCTGCTAAGCAGAGAGCGCACTGAACAGAGAGTAGAGACACCGCTGCTAAGCAGAGAGGACACTGAACAGAGAGTAGAGACACCGCTGCTAAGCAGAGAGGACACTGAACAGAGAGTAGAGACACCGCTGCTAAGCAGAGGACACTGAACAGAGAGTAGAGACACCGCTGCTAAGCAGAGAGCGCACTGAACAGAGAGTAGAGACACCGCTGCTAAGCAGAGAGCGCACTGAACAGAGAGTAGAGACACCGCTGCTAAGCAGAGAGGACACTGAACAGAGAGTAGAGACACCGCTGCTAAGCAGAGAGGACACTGAACAGAGAGTAGAGACACCGCTGCTAAGCAGAGAGGACACTGAACAGAGAGTAGAGACACCGCTGCTAAGCAGAGAGGACACTGAACAGAGAGTAGAGACACCGCTGCTAAGCAGAGAGCGCACTGAACAGAGAGTAGAGACACCGCTGCTAAGCAGAGAGCGCACTGAACAGAGAGTAGAGACACCGCTGCTAAGCAGAGAGCGCACTGAACAGAGAGTAGAGACACCGCTGCTAAGCAGAGAGCGCACTGAACAGAGAGTAGAGACACCGCTGCTAAGCAGAGAGGACACTGAACAGAGAGTAGAGACACCGCTGCTAAGCAGAGAGCGCACTGAACAGAGAGTAGAGACACCGCTGCTAAGCAGAGAGGACACTGAACAGAGAGTAGAGACACCGCTGCTAAGCAGAGAGGACACTGAACAGAGAGTAGAGACACCGCTGCTAAGCAGAGAGGACACTGAACAGAGAGTAGAGACACCGCTGCTAAGCAGAGAGGACACTGAACAGAGAGTAGAGACACCGCTGCTAAGCAGAGAGGACACTGAACAGAGAGTAGAGACACCGCTGCTAAGCAGAGAGGACACTGAACAGAGAGTAGATACACCGCTGCTAAGCAGAGAGCGCACTGAACAGAGAGTAGAGACACCGCTGCTAAGCAGAGAGGAAACTGAACAGAGAGTAGAGACACCGCTGCTAAGCAGAGAGGACACTGAACAGAGAGTAGAGACACCGCTGCTAAGCAGAGAGGACACTGAACAGAGAGTAGAGACACCTCTGCTAAGCAGAGAGGACACTGAACAGAGAGTAGAGACACCGCTGCTAAGCAGAGAGGACACTGAACAGAGAGTAGAGACACCGCTGCTAAGCAGAGAGGACACTGAACAGAGAGTAGAGACACCGCTGCTAAGCAGAGAGGACACTGAACAGAGAGTAGAGACACCGCTGCTAAGCAGAGAGGACACTGAACAGAGAGTAGAGACACCGCTGCTAAGCAGAGAGGACACTGAACAGAGAGTAGAGACACCGCTGCTAAGCAGAGAGGACACTGAACAGAGTAGAGACACCGCTGCTAAGCAGAGAGGACACTGAACAGAGAGTAGAGACACCGCTGCTAAGCAGAGAGGACACTGAACAGAGAGTAGAGACACCGCTGCTAAGCAGAGAGGACACTGAACAGAGAGTAGATACACCGCTGCTAAGCAGAGAGCGCACTGAACAGAGAGTAGAGACACCGCTGCTAAGCAGAGAGCGCACTGAACAGAGAGTAGAGACACCGCTGCT
Organism: Oncorhynchus tshawytscha; assembly: GCF_018296145.1. Classification (NCBI taxonomy): domain Eukaryota; kingdom Metazoa; phylum Chordata; class Actinopteri; order Salmoniformes; family Salmonidae; genus Oncorhynchus; species Oncorhynchus tshawytscha. The sequence continues at coordinate 35,544,293 of NC_056461.1, read as the reverse complement.
AAGCAGAGAGACACTGAACAGAGAGTCGAGACACCGCTGCTAAGCAGAGAGGACACTGAACAGAGAGTAGAGACACCGCTGCTAAGCAGAGAGGACACTGAACAGAGAGTAGAGACACCGCTGCTAAGCAGAGAGGACACTGAACAGAGAGTAGAGACACCGCTGCTAAGCAGAGAGGACACTGAACAGAGAGTAGATACACCGCTGCTAAGCAGAGAGCGCACTGAACAGAGAGTAGAGACACCGCTGCTAAGCAGAGAGGAAACTGAACAGAGAGTAGAGACACCGCTGCTAAGCAGAGAGGACACTGAACAGAGAGTAGAGACACCGCTGCTAAGCAGAGAGGACACTGAACAGAGAGTAGAGACACCTCTGCTAAGCAGAGAGGACACTGAACAGAGAGTAGAGACACCGCTGCTAAGCAGAGAGGACACTGAACAGAGAGTAGAGACACCGCTGCTAAGCAGAGAGGACACTGAACAGAGAGTAGAGACACCGCTGCTAAGCAGAGAGGACACTGAACAGAGAGTAGAGACACCGCTGCTAAGCAGAGAGGACACTGAACAGAGAGTAGAGACACCGCTGCTAAGCAGAGAGGACACTGAACAGAGAGTAGAGACACCGCTGCTAAGCAGAGAGGACACTGAACAGAGAGTAGAGACACCGCTGCTAAGCAGAGAGGACACTGAACAGAGAGTAGAGACACCGCTGCTAAGCAGAGAGGACACTGAACAGAGAGTCGAGACACCGCTGCTAAGCAGAGAGGACACTGAACAGAGAGTAGATACACCGCTGCTAAGCAGAGAGCGCACTGAACAGAGAGTAGAGACACCGCTGCTAAGCAGAGAGCGCACTGAACAGAGAGTAGAGACACCGCTGCTAAGCAGAGAGGACACTGAACAGAGAGTCGAGACACCGCTGCTAAGCAGAGAGGACACTGAACAGAGAGTAGATACACCGCTGCTAAGCAGAGAGGACACTGAACAGAGAGTAGAGACACCGCTGCTAAGCAGAGAGGACACTGAACAGAGAGTCGAGACACCGCTGCTAAGCAGAGAGGACACTGAACAGAGAGTAGAGACACCGCTGCTAAGCAGAGAGGACACTGAACAGAGAGTCGAGACACCGCTGCTAAGCAGAGAGGACACTGAACAGAGAGTAGATACACCGCTGCTAAGCAGAGAGCGCACTGAACAGAGAGTAGAGACACCGCTGCTAAGCAGAGAGCGCACTGAACAGAGAGTAGATACACCGCTGCTAAGCAGAGAGCGCACTGAACAGAGAGTAGAGACACCGCTGCTAAGCAGAGAGACACTGAACAGAGAGTAGATACACCGCTGCTAAGCAGAGAGCGCACTGAACAGAGAGTAGAGACACCGCTGCTAAGCAGAGAGGACACTGAACAGAGAGTAGAGACACCGCTGCTAAGCAGAGAGGACACTGAACAGAGAGTAGAGACACCGCTGCTAAGCAGAGAGGACACTGAACAGAGAGTAGAGACACCGCTGCTAAGCAGAGAGGACACTGAACAGAGAGTAGAGACACCGCTGCTAAGCAGAGAGGACACTGAACAGAGAGTAGAGACACCGCTGCTAAGCAGAGAGGACACTGAACAGAGAGTAGAGACACCGCTGCTAAGCAGAGAGGACACTGAACAGAGAGTAGATACACCGCTGCTAAGCAGAGAGCGCACTGAACAGAGAGTAGAGACACCGCTGCTAAGCAGAGAGGAAACTGAACAGAGAGTAGAGACACCGCTGCTAAGCAGAGAGGACACTGAACAGAGAGTAGAGACACCGCTGCTAAGCAGAGAGGACACTGAACAGAGAGTAGAGACACCTCTGCTAAGCAGAGAGGACACTGAACAGAGAGTAGAGACACCGCTGCTAAGCAGAGAGGACACTGAACAGAGAGTAGAGACACCGCTGCTAAGCAGAGAGGACACTGAACAGAGAGTAGAGACACCGCTGCTAAGCAGAGAGACACTGAACAGAGAGTAGAGACACCGCTGCTAAGCAGAGAGGACACTGAACAGAGAGTAGAGACACCGCTGCTAAGCAGAGAGGACACTGAACAGAGAGTCGAGACACCGCTGCTAAGCAGAGAGGACACTGAACAGAGAGTAGATACACCGCTGCTAAGCAGAGAGCGCACTGAACAGAGAGTAGAGACACCGCTGCTAAGCAGAGAGCGCACTGAACAGAGAGTAGAGACACCGCTGCTAAGCAGAGAGCGCACTGAACAGAGAGTAGAGACACCGCTGCTAAGCAGAGAGCGCACTGAACAGAGTAGAGACACCGCTGCTAAGCAGAGAGCGCACTGAACAGAGAGTAGAGACACCGCTGCTAAGCAGAGAGTAGAGACACCGCTGCTAAGCAGAGAGCGCACTGAACAGAGAGTAGAGACACCGCTGCTAAGCAGAGAGGACACTGAACAGAGAGTAGAGACACCGCTGCTAAGCAGAGAGGACACTGAACAGAGAGTGCAGTTGCACTTGGCCAAAGTCAATTCCAGTAATGAAATAATTGTAAATGTACTCTGACACCTTGTGACCCACCATTAACAGGTCTGCGACCCACTTTGGGTCACGACCCATACTTTAAGAAAGGCTGCTCCAGAGATACAAAATAAATTAAAGGAAAAACAAAAAGAACTTGTGGAACTTATTCAAGAACAATCTAATGTAATCTATTAAAAAAATAAAGCATACTGGATGGAATATGGAGAAAAATGCACAAAATACTTCCTGAATCTCCAGCAGAAACTCATTATTGAAGACGGAGTCATCTATGATTCTCCAAATGATATTTTAAAAGAGGAAGCTAAATATTTTAAGCAGATATTCTCTTTTCCATCTCATCCTCTCCCACTGATTGAAGAATTCTTTCTAAATAATACAAAACATTTCAAATGAACAAATCTACAGCAAGATCAGTGCGAAGGCCAAATTACAGAGGAATAGGCCTGGTATTTATAGCGGATTTTGAAAAGGCATTTGATAAAGTAAGACTGGATTTTATTTATAAATGCCTGGATTTTTTTCAATTTCCGTGATTCTCTTATAAATAGGTAAAAGTAATATATAGCAACCCCAGGTGTAAAATAGTAAATAACCCCTACTTCTCAGAGAGTTTTGAATTGGATTAAATAAATGTATCACTAGTCACTTTAAACAATGCCACTTTTATATAATGTTTACATACCCTACATTACTCATCTCATATGTATATACTGCATTCTATGCCATCTACTGCATCCAGCCTATGCTAGTCGGCCATCACTCATCCATATATTTATATGTACATATTCTTATTCATTCCTTTACACTTGTGTGTATAAGGTAGTTAATTGTTAGATTACTTGTTAGATATTACTGGATTAATTGTGAAGTAGCCATACTTGGTATTCATATCACAAAATATATAAATAAGCTCTCCGCAATGAATTTCAATAGAAAACTTGTAGACGACATCCTGCAACCATGAAGAGGTAAATACCTGTCTATTTATGGAAAACTTGCCCTGATTGAACTCCTTAGTCATATCTCAGTTTACTCACTTACTTATGGCGCTGCCTACTCCTGATGCTTTGTTTTTCAAATCATATGAGCTAAAAAATACTTTGCTTTATCTGGGACGCTACACCAGACAAAATAAAGTGTGCTTATCTATATAATGAATTGGGTGGGTTGAGATTATTAAATATAAAAGCACTAAACCTCTCTCTAAAAGCTTCACTTATTCAAAAGTTTTACTTGAACCCTAAACGGTTCTCAAGTAGATTACTAAGAAAAGCTCATCCATTGTTTAAAAATGGCCTTTGTGCAGATTGCCAAGTCTCATTTTTGATTAATTGAAAATTATACTTTTTTTCAAAGTATCTCTCTTAAACAAGCATTGCAGAGCTGGCTACAATTTCAATTTCATCCCCCTGAAAAGATAGAACAAATATTACAACTAATTTTATGGCTGAACTCAAATGTGCTGGTTGATAAAATATCTGTATTTATGGGAAGGATATTTTCTTCCTAAATTATATTGTAAATTGGAATGGTAGAGTTATGTCTTTCATGGAGTTATCAGAATTGTATGGGAAGGTCTGCTCAATCCAAGAGTACAACCAATTGATTACAGCATTACCCCCAAAATGGAGGAGGCTGGTGGCAGCTGGAGGAGGTAGGGAACTGGTCTGTCTACCCACTTTAAAGGATCAAAACTTGCAGAGGAATAAAACTATCATAAATAGGAAAGTATACCAGTTTCATTTGAGGACCAGGATGTTGACAACTGTGCCATACAGATTGCAAAATAGTTTTAGAGATTTGTGATGTACCGATTCCATAGTCCAGGGTGTATTAGTTGATATATAAAACGACGCAAGATTCAAGACTTTGTGCTTTTCAGCTAAAATGATTATATAGAATCCTTGCCACCAACAAAATCTTGAATATTTGGGGCATAAAATCATCCAAGCTCTGCAGATTTTGTTGTGAGGATACAGAATCAATAGACCATTTATTTTGGTATTGCCCTCAGGTAGGTAGCCTGTTTCTGGTCTCAGGTTCAGGAATGGCTGAAAATGCATACTGTAGCATTGATCTAAAATTGACCCTAGCAATAGTACTGTTGAGAGACCGGGCTAGTCAATTACTTATATACTAATACTCTTAGTAAAAGTATTTATCGTCACCTCGCAATCTGTGGATTATTTTCGATTAGATAGATTGAAATTGTACGTTAAATCAAATCAAATCAAATTTTATTTGTCACATACACATGGTTAGCAGATGTTAATGCGAGTGTAGCGAAATGCTTGTGCTTCTAGTTCCGACAATGCAGTAATAACCAACAAGTAATCTAACTAACAATTCCAAAAATACTGTCTTATACACACACGTGTAAGGGGATAAAGAATATGTACATAAAGATATATGAATGAGTGATGGTACAGAGCGGCATAGGCAAGATACAGTAGATGGTATTGAGTACAGTATATACATATGAGATGAGTATGTAAACAAAGTGGCATAGTTAGTGGCTAGTGATACATGTATTACATAAAGATGCAGTAGATGATATAGAGTACAGTATATACATATACATATGAGATGAATAATGTAGGGTATGTAAACATTATATTAGGTAGCATTGTTTAAAGTGGCTAGTGATATATTTTACATCATTTCCCATCAATTCCCATTATTAAAGTGGCTGGAGTTGAGTCAGTGTGTTGGCAGCAGCCACTCAATGTTAGTGGTGGCTGTTTAACAGTCTGATGGCCTTGAGATAGAAGCTGTTTTTCAGTCTCTCGGTCCCAGCTTTGATGCACCTGTACTGAACATCACAGCATAGTTGAAAGATATATACAGTGGGGCAAAAAAGTATTTAGTCAGCCACCAATTGTGCAAGTTCTCCCACTTAAAAAGATGAGAGATGCCTGTAATTTTCATCATAGGTACACTTCAACTATGACAGACAAAATGAGGGAGAAAAATCCAGAAAATCACATTGTAGAATTTTTAATGAATTTATTTGCAAATTATGGTGGAAAATAAGTATTTGGTCAACCCTTTGTTGGCAATGACAAAGGTCAAACGTTTTCTCTAAGTCTTCACAAGGTTTTCACACACTGTTGCTGGTATTTTGGCCCATTCCTCCATGCAGATCTCCTCTAGAGCAGTGATGTTTTGGGGCTGTTGCTGGGCAATACGGACTTTCAACTCCCTCCAAAGATTTTCTATGGGGTTGAGATATGGAGACTGGCTAGGCCACTCCAGGACCTTGAAATGCTTTTTACGAAACCACTCCTTCATTGCCCGGGCGGTGTGTTTGGGATCATTGTCAAGCTGAAAGACCCAGCCACGTTTCATCTTCAATTACCCTTGCTGGCCCATACATGGCCCATTCATTCTTTCCTTTACACGGATCAGTCGTCCTGGTCCCTTTGCAGAAAAACAGCCCCAAAGCATGATGTTTCCACCCCCATGCTTCACAGTAGGTATGGTGTTCTTTGGATGCAACTCAGCATTCTTTGTCCTAGAAACACGACGAGTTGAGTTTTTACCAAAAAGTTATATTTTGGTTTCATCTGACCATATGACATTCTCCCAATCTTCTTCTGGATCATCCAAATGCTCTCTAGCAAACTTCAGACGGGCCTGGACATGTACTGGCTTAAGCAGGGGGACACGTCTGGCACTGCAGGATTTGAGTCCCTGGCGGCGTAGTGTGTTACTGATGGTAGGCTTTGTTACTTTGGTCCCAGCTCTCTGCAGGTCATTCACTGAGGTCCCCCATGTGGTTCTGGGATTTTTGCTCACCGTTCTTGTGATCATTTTGACCCCACGGGGTGAAATCTTGCGTGGAGCCCCAGATCGAGGGAGATTATCAGTGGTCTTGTATGTCTTCCATTTCCTAATAATTGCTCCCACAGTTGATTTATTCAAACCAAGCTGCTTACCTATTGCAGATTCAGTCTTCCCAGCCTGGTGCAGGTCTACAATTTTGTTTCTGGTGTCCTTTGACAGCTCTTTAGTCTTGGCCATAGTGGAGTTTGGAGTGTGACTGTTTGAGGTTGTCTACAGGTGTCTTTTATATGATAACAAGTTCAAACAGGTGCCATTAATACAGGTAACGAGTGGAGGACAGAGGAGCCTCTTAAAGAAGAAGTTACAGGTCTGTGAGAGCCAGAAATCTTGCTTGTTTTGTAGGTGACCAAATACTTATTTTCCACCATAATTTGCAAATAAATTCATAAAAAATCCTACAATGTGATTTTCTGGATTTTTCTAACCTCATTTTGTCTGTCATAGTTGAAGTGTACCTATGATGAAAATTACAGGCCTCTCATCTTTTTAAGTGGGAGAACTTGCACAATTGGTGGCTGACTAAATACTTTTTTGCCCCACTGTATGTTGCGTAGAAATCCGAAGAGGGTGGCCAGCACAGATAGGTGGGATGGGCTGAAGGTTGGGAATTGGAGACAAGTGGGAGTGGAGTTGCTTGGCAGGAGATAGAATGATGGTCAAAAATAAAGTATAAAACATAATAAAACGTAAGTTTGAACGACACTGATGGACAGCGTTTTTACAGCTAATGCTGGTTTGCCTGAGGCTGATGCTGATGTTTGTACACATGCATATACACACACTCTCATTCAAATACACTCATACACAGACACACACATATGTAAATAGTGCCAGACATGCACTCAAATATATACAGTTGGCCTTGCTGTTTTGATTTTAGTTGTCCTTGATGTCCTTTGATTTGTTTTTTGCATTGTTTTCTGTTTACTTTTGTCTTTCTTTTTTCTCATGAGTTAATTTTCTTGGTTGTTGGTGCATAGGGGGTGTTCTTGGGGGTGGTGGATGGAATTAATTAGATTTTTTGTTTGATTTTTCATGGGGGGGTGACTGTGGGATGGGTCTCGGATGGTTGAGGGACAGCTGTGGTGAACTGTGGGAGGATCTTGGAGGGTTTGTGTCCCCGTTTTTGAATGGGAGTCTGTTGGGTGATTGGTGTGATGTAGTTGTTGAGCGGCTTCACTGCAAGTATATTGTATGTTTTGGATTTTCAATAAAATAAAAAGACTCTTCTCTTCCATTTCAGGGCTATTCTTTCGTTGCTCCCTCCATTCTGTTCAACAAGAACGTGGTGATGGGGGACTTCATGGAGGGCCAGATGGGAGCAGAGCGACCGGGCTCATCCACTGTCCGTCGCAGTGCTATGTTAGCGGTATGGATCTAGTCCTCACATGGCTGTAGGAAAGCCAGTGCTATGTTAGCGGTATGAAACTAGTGCTGACCGGGCTGTAGGAAAGGCAGTGCTATGTTAGAGGTATGGAACTAGTCCTGACCGGGCTGTAGGAAAGCCAGAGCTATGTTAGAGGTATGGAACTAGTCCTGACCGGGCTGTAGGAAAGCCAGTGCTATGTTAGAGGTATGGAACTAGTCCTGACCGGGCTGTAGGAAAGCCAGAGCTATGTTAGAGGTATGGAACTAGTCCTGACCGGGCTGTAGGAAAGCCAGAGCTATGTTAGAGGTATGGAACTAGTCCTGACCGGGCTGTAGGAAAGCCAGTGCTATGTTAGAGGTATGGAACTAGTCCTGACCGGGCTGTAGGAAAGCCAGAGCTATGTTAGAGGTATGGAACTAGTCCTGACCGGGCTGTAGGAAAGCCAGAGCTATGTTAGAGGTATGGAACTAGTCCTGACCGGGCTGTAGGAAAGCCAGTGCTATGTTAGAGGTATGGAACTAGTCCTGACCGGGCTGTAGGAAAGCCAGTGCTATGTTAGCGGTATGGAACTAGTCCTCACATGGCTGTAGGAAAGCCAGTGTTATGTTAGAGGTTTGGAACTAGTCCTCACATGGCTGTAGGAAAGCCAGTGCTATGTTAGAGGTATGGAACTAGTCCTGACCTGACTGTATGAATGTTGTTAGGTGAATGTATTACGTCAGGTCTTGCTGGCCTGAGCTCAATCTGTGCTGCTTTAATAAATATCCGTCCAGCCAGCAATTTAAATATTTAATTTGGACACATTCTACAGTTTCCTGTGCAGTTGTATTTGACTTCCCTCTCTTGTCCTCTGCAGGACTCTACGTTCTTCCAGCTGTATGAGCTGTGCCTGCAGGGGGCGCCCCTGGGCGAGGGCAGCTTCTCTGTGTGCAGGAAGTGTCGACACCACCAGAGTGGCCATGAGTACGCCGTTAAGATCATCAGCCGCAGGTGAGTCAGCCGGGGTGTGGCGATGGCTGAGACTGTCACTCGCTAATGCAATGTGTCATTATTACACCAGCATGATGAATTACACACTTCACGCTGCTGTGTTTTAATGCCTATTCCATGGCATTTTGTTATTTTTTTTATTTTAAGGGGGTAGGGCGCTTTGCATTACCAACCACAGTATTTTTCAGACCAGTTACTACATGCTAGCAACACGCATAACCACCAAACCAGACAGGCAAATTCAGGGAAGCTAAGACAATCCAAGCCAAGGACAAATCATCTTAAATCTACAGGTTAATATAGAGCCATAGCTAAATGGAACTCTTTACCAATCTATACTTCTCAGGCAAAAAGTAAATCCACCTTCAAGAAAAAAATAAAAGCGCATCCATCTAATGTGATAGACCAAATGACTGGACAGGAAATAGAAAACATAAACTGAATGTTAAATGTGTTTCCTGTCAGGTATTTTAATTGTCTGTATTGTCTACTTGTTGAATATTTGTGAAGTCTTGATTTGTGTTTGTAATGTCTTGTTAATTGGTGTTGGACCCCAGGAAGATTAGCTAGCGTTACAGTGTTAGCTAATGGTGATCAAAAGAAATGACCACAGCTGTTTCATAGGCTGTTCGGCGCACTGAGGTGCTTTGTGTTGTTGACCTTTAATGTGTGAATGCCTCTCTCTCTCTCCTGCTTGTTAGAATGGAAGTGAACACTCAGAGGGAGATTGCTGCCCTCAGGCAGTGTGAGGCTCACCCCAACATTGTCAAACTGCATGAGGTCTACACTGATCAGGTACAGAAGGATGATATTATGCACATGCACACACCTTCAAGCACTAACAACTACAGGCACGCACCTTCAAGCACTAACTACAGGCACGCATCTTCAAATACTAACAACTACAGGCACCCACCTTCAAGCACTAACAACTACAGGCACACACCTTCAAGCACTAACAACTACAGGCACACACCTTCAAGCACTAACTACAGGCACGCATCTTCAAGCACTAACAACTACAGGCACACACCTTCAAGCACTAACCACTACAGGCACACACCTTCAAGCACTAACAACTACAGGCACCCACCTTCAAGCACTAACAACTACAGGCACGCACCTTCAAGCACTAACAACTACAGGCACCCACCTTCAAGCACTAACAACTACAGGCACCCACCTTCAAGCACTAACAACTACAGGCACGCACCTTCAAGCACTAACAACTACAGGCACGCACCTTCAAGCACTAACAACTACAGGCACCCACCTTCAAGCACTAACAACTACAGGCACCCACCTTCAAGTACTAACAACTACAGGCACCCACCTTCAAGCACTAACAACTACAGGCACACACCTTCAAGCACTAACAACTAGAGGCACCCACCTTCAAGCACTAACAACTACAGGCACCCACCTTCAAGCACGAACAACTAGAGGCACCCACCTTCAAGCACTAACAACTAGAGGCACCCACCTTCAAGCACTAACAACTACAGGCACCCACCTTCAAGCACGAACAACTACAGGCACCCACCTTCAAGCACTAACAACTACAGGCACGCACCTTCAAGCACTAACAACTACAGGCACCCACCTTCAAGCACTAACAACTACAGGCACGCACCTTCAAGCACTAACAACTACAGGCACGCACCTTCAAGCACTTCAAGTACTAACAACTACAGGCACCCACCTTCAAGCACTAACAACTACAGGCACCCACCTTCAAGCACTAACAACTACAGGCACCACCTTCAAGCACGAACAACTAGAGGCACCCACCTTCAAGCACGAACAACTAGAGGCACCCACCTTCAAGCACTAACAACTAGAGGCACCCACCTTCAAGCACTAACAACTACAGGCACCCACCTTCAAGCACTAACAACTACAGGCACCCACCTTCAAGCACTAACAACTACAGGCACCCACCTTCAAACACTAACAACTACAGGCACCCACCTTCAAGCACTAACAACTCCAGGCACACACCTTCAAGCACTAACAACTACAGGCACCCACCTTCAAGCACTAACAACTATAGGCACGCACCTTCAAGCACTAACAACTACAGGCACGCACCTTCAAGCACTAACAACTACAGGCACGCACCTTCAAGCACTAACAACTAGAGGCACCCACCTTCAAGCACTAACAACTACAGGCACCCACCTTCAAGCACTAACAACTACAGGCACCCACCTTCAAGCACTAACAACTACAGGCACCCACCTTCAAGCACTAACAACTACAGGCACCCACCTTCAAGCACTAACAACTACAGGCACCCACCTTCAAGCACTAACAACTACAGGCACCCACCTTCAAGCACTAACAACTACAGGCACCCACCTTCAAGCACTAACAACTACAGGCACACACCTTCAAGCACTAACAACTACAGGCACGCACCTTCAAGCACTAACTACAGGCACTCACCTTCAAGCACTGACTACAGGCACTCACCTTCAAGCACTAACTACAGGCACACACCTTCAAGTACTAACAACTACAGGCACACACCTTCAAGCACTAACAACTACAGGCACACACCTTCAAGCACTAACAACTATAGGCACGTACCTTCAAGCACTAACAACTACAGGCACGCACCTTCAAGCACTAACAACTACAGGCACGCACCTTCAAGCACTAACAACTAGAGGCACCCACCTTCAAGCACTAACAACTACAGGCACCCACCTTCAAGCACTAACAACTACAGGCACCCACCTTCAAGCACTAACAACTACAGGCACCCACCTTCAAGCACTAACAACTACAGGCACCCACCTTCAAGCACTAACAACTACAGGCACCCACCTTCAAGCACTAACAACTACAGGCACCCACCTTCAAGCACTAACAACTACAGGCACACACCTTCAAGCACTAACAACTAGAGGCACCCACCTTCAAGCACTAACAACTACAGGCACGCACCTTCAAGCACTAACAACTACAGGCACGCACCTTCAAGCACTAACAACTACAGGCACCCACCTTCAAGCACTAACAACTACAGGCACCCACCTTCAAGCACTAACAACTACAGGCACACACCTTCAAGCACTAACAACTACAGGCACGCACCTTCAAGCACTAACTACAGGCACTCACCTTCAAGCACTAACTACAGGCACTCACCTTCAAGCACTAACTACAGGCACACACCTTCAAGTACTAACAACTACAGGCACACACCTTCAAGCACTAACAACTACAGGCACACACCTTGAAAGCACTAACTACAGGCACACACCTTCAAGCACTAACTACAGGCTCTCACCTTCAAGCACTAACTACAGGCACTCACCTTCAAGCACTAACTACAGGCACACACCTTCAAGCACTAACAACTACAGGCACACACCTTCAAGCACTAACAACTACAGGCACACACCTTGAAAGCACTAACTACAGGCACACACCTTCACGCACTAACTACAGGCACACACCTTCAAGCACTAACTACAGGCACTCACCTTCAAGCACTAACTACAGGCACTCACCTTCAAGCACTAACTATAGGCACACACCTTCAAGCACTAACAACTACAGGCACACACCTTCAAGCACTAACTACAGGCACACACCTTCAAGCACTAACAACTACAGGCACACACTTTCAAGCACTAACAACTACAGGCACACACCTTGAAAGCACTAACTACAGGCACACACCTTCAAGCACTAACTACAGGCACACACCTTCAAGCACTAACAACTACAGGCACACACCTTCAAGCACTAACAACTACAGGCACACACCTTGAAAGCACTAACTACAGGCACACACCTTCAAGCACTAACTACAGGCTCTCACCTTCAAGCACTAACAACTAGAGGCACACACCTTCAAGCACTAACAACTAGAGGCACACACCTTCAAGCACTAACAACTACAGGCACGCACCTTCAAGCACTAACTACAGGCACTCACCTTCAAGCACTAACAACTAGAGGCACACACCTTCAAGCACTAACAACTACCGGCACGCACCTTCAAGCACTAACCACTACAGGCACACACCTTCAAGCACTAACAACTACAGGCACACACCTTCAAGCACTAACAACTACAGGCACCCACCTTCAAGCACTAACCACTACAGGCACCCACCTTCAAGCACTAACAACTAGAGGCACCCACCTTCATGCACTAACAACTACAGGCACCCACCTTCAAGCACTAACAACTACAGGCACCCACCTTCAAGCACTAACAACTACAGGCACCCACCTTCAAGCACTAACAACTACAGGCACCCACCTTCAAGCACTAACAACTACAGGCACCCACCTTCAAGCACTAACAACTACAGGCACCCACCTTCAAGCACTAACAACTACAGGCACCCACCTTCAAGCACTAACAACTAAGCAGGCACCCACCTTCAAGCACTAACAACTACAGGCACCCACCTTCAAGCACTAACAACTACAGGCACCCACCTTCAAGCACTAACAACTACAGGCACCCACCTTCAAGCACTAACAACTACAGGCACCCACCTTCAAGCACTAACAACTACAGGCACACACCTTCAAGCACTAACAACTACAGGCACACACCTTCAAGCACTAACAACTACAGGCACACACCTTCAAGCACTAACTACAGGCACGCACCTTCAAGCACTAACAACTAGAGGCACCCACCTTTCAAGCACTAACAACTAGAGGCACCCACCTTCAAGCACTAACAACTAGAGGCACCCACCTTCAAGCACTAACAACTAGAGGCACCCACCTTCAAGCACTAACAACTACAGGCACCCACCTTCAAGCACTAACAACTACAGGCACCCACCTTCAAACACTAACAACTACAGGCACCCACCTTCAAGCACTAACAACTACAGGCACCACCTTCAAGCACTAACAACTACAGGCACCCACCTTCAAGCACTAACAACTACAGGCACCCACCTTCAAGCACTAACAACTACAGGCACGCACCTTCAAGCACTAACAACTACAGGCACGCACCTTCAAGCACTAACAACTACAGGCACCCACCTTCAAGCACTAACAACTACAGGCACCCACCTTCAAGCACTAACAACTACAGGCACCCACCTTCAAGCACTAACAACTACAGGCACCCACCTTCAAGCACTAACAACTACAGGCACCCACCTTCAAGCACTAACAACTACAGGCACCCACCTTCAAGCACTAACAACTACAGGCACCCACCTTCAAGCACTAACAACTACAGGCACCCACCTTCAAGCACTAACAACTACAGGCACCCACCTTCAAGCACTAACAACTACAGGCACCCACCTTCAAGCACTAACAACTACAGGCACGCACCTTCAAGCACTAACTACAGGCACTCACCTTCAAGCACTGACTACAGGCACTCACCTTCAAGCACTAACTACAGGCACACACCTTCAAGTACTAACAACTACAGGCACACACCTTCAAGCACTAACAACTACAGGCACACACCTTCAAGCACTAACAACTATAGGCACGCACCTTCAAGCACTAACAACTACAGGCACGCACCTTCAAGCACTAACAACTACAGGCACGCACCTTCAAGCACTAACAACTAGAGGCACCCACCTTCAAGCACTAACAACTACAGGCACCCACCTTCAAGCACTAACAACTACAGGCACCCACCTTCAAGCACTAACAACTACAGGCACCCACCTTCAAGCACTAACAACTACAGGCACCCACCTTCAAGCACTAACAACTACAGGCACCCACCTTCAAGCACTAACAACTACAGGCACCCACCTTCAAGCACTAACAACTACAGGCACACACCTTCAAGCACTAACAACTAGAGGCACCCACCTTCAAGCACTAACAACTACAGGCACGCACCTTCAAGCACTAACAACTACAGGCACGCACCTTCAAGCACTAACAACTACAGGCACCCACCTTCAAGCACTAACAACTACAGGCACCCACCTTCAAGCACTAACAACTACAGGCACACACCTTCAAGCACTAACAACTACAGGCACGCACCTTCAAGCACTAACTACAGGCACTCACCTTCAAGCACTAACTACAGGCACTCACCTTCAAGCACTAACTACAGGCACACACCTTCAAGTACTAACAACTACAGGCACACACCTTCAAGCACTAACAACTACAGGCACACACCTTGAAAGCACTAACTACAGGCACACACCTTCAAGCACTAACTACAGGCTCTCACCTTCAAGCACTAACTACAGGCACTCACCTTCAAGCACTAACTACAGGCACACACCTTCAAGCACTAACAACTACAGGCACACACCTTCAAGCACTAACAACTACAGGCACACACCTTGAAAGCACTAACTACAGGCACACACCTTCACGCACTAACTACAGGCACACACCTTCAAGCACTAACTACAGGCACTCACCTTCAAGCACTAACTACAGGCACTCACCTTCAAGCACTAACTATAGGCACACACCTTCAAGCACTAACAACTACAGGCACACACCTTCAAGCACTAACTACAGGCACACACCTTCAAGCACTAACAACTACAGGCACACACTTTCAAGCACTAACAACTACAGGCACACACCTTGAAAGCACTAACTACAGGCACACACCTTCAAGCACTAACTACAGGCACACACCTTCAAGCACTAACAACTACAGGCACACACCTTCAAGCACTAACAACTACAGGCACACACCTTGAAAGCACTAACTACAGGCACACACCTTCAAGCACTAACTACAGGCTCTCACCTTCAAGCACTAACAACTAGAGGCACACACCTTCAAGCACTAACAACTAGAGGCACACACCTTCAAGCACTAACAACTACAGGCACGCACCTTCAAGCACTAACTACAGGCACTCACCTTCAAGCACTAACAACTAGAGGCACACACCTTCAAGCACTAACAACTACCGGCACGCACCTTCAAGCACTAACCACTACAGGCACACACCTTCAAGCACTAACAACTACAGGCACACACCTTCAAGCACTAACAACTACAGGCACCCACCTTCAAGCACTAACCACTACAGGCACCCACCTTCAAGCACTAACAACTAGAGGCACCCACCTTCATGCACTAACAACTACAGGCACCCACCTTCAAGCACTAACAACTACAGGCACCCACCTTCAAGCACTAACAACTACAGGCACCCACCTACAAGCACTAACAACTACAGGCACCCACCTTCAAGCACTAACAACTACAGGCACCCACCTTCAAGCACTAACAACTACAGGCACACACCTTCAAGCACGAACAACTAGAGGCACCCACCTTCAAGCACTAACAACTAGAGGCACCCACCTTCAAGCACTAACAACTACAGGCACCCACCTTCAAGCACTAACAACTACAGGCACTCACCTTCAAGCACTAGCAACTACAGGCACGCACCTTCAAGCACTAACAACTACAGGTACACACCTTCAAGCACTAACAACTACAGGCACTTTCTTTCTCTTCTCCTTGGCTGTGTTTACTTACAAGGTTTCAGGTCTTGAATCACAATAATGTTTGATATTTGGGGTATTTATTGGGGAACTTCGTCAATCATGCAGCAAGAATATTTTCTCATCATACAACCTTATTATTTTCTCTCTCCCCACCCCCTCTTTTCCATCCTCCCTTCCCCCACCTCCTTCTCTTTCCCCATCCTCCCTCCTTCTCTCTCCCTCCTCTCTCTCAGTTCCATACGTACCTGGTGATGGAGCTGCTGCGTGGGGGGGAGCTGCTGGAGAGGATCAAGAAGAAGAAGCTGTTTGGGGAATCAGAGGCCAGTCAGCTGCTCAGGAGCCTTGTGTCAGCTGTTGGCTTCATGCACGAGGCTGGAGTGGTGCATAGAGACCTCAAACCAGAGGTGGGCCAACAGACAGACACAGACAGCGAGAGAGAGGGAGTCTAAATATATTCTATAGAAATGTATGGCCCGAAATAAGTCATTTAGTTTGCTGCAATAGTACTCTGTACCAACCAAAGCCTGTAGCCAGTGAGTATGATGAGATCAAAGTCTTTAGCAATGCTGTAAAAACCACTAAGCATGGCCTATCAGGTTTATGATTTTATTTTGTTGGTTCAGGCTAAAATAAATTGACATTTGTTGCTCCATTACATCAGCCAATGACTGTAACCTTCTGTTGACTGTGTTGTTCCTGCACGGCCCACTCACTTCTTTCTCGCTCGCTCTCTCTTTCCTTTTCTCTTTTTCAGAATGTGCTGTTTGCAGACGAGGGGGAGGACTCGGTGCTGAAGGTGATAGATTTTGGTTTTGCCCGGCTGTGCCCTGCGGGCAGCGCCCCCCTGCAGACTCCCTGCTTCACACTGCAGTACGCTGCTCCTGAGCTCTTCCACAGCACCGGTTACGACCAGGCCTGCGACCTCTGGAGCCTTGGGGTCATCCTGGTACTTACTCTCCCAACCTGACTCTGTAATGTGTCATTAGTAAAACTAATTATCGTTATGTTATTAATGACTGTGTGTGTCCGTCCGTCCGGCAGTACACCATGCTGTCAGGACAGGTGCCCTTCCAGAGTAAGCAGCAGCAGCGAGCGGGGATGACCTCATCTTATGCTGCTGACATCATGCATAAAATTAAAGAGGGAGACTTCTCGTTGGCTGGAGAAGCCTGGAAGGGTGTGTCAGGGGAGGCTAAAGAGCTTGTGAAAGGTATGTTCTGCATCCCTTACATTATCCTTATTCACTCATTGACATGATCCAAATCACATTTTATGTGTCACATGTGCCAAATACAACAGGTGTAGGTAGACCTTACAGTGAAATGCTTACTTACAAGCCCTTAACCAACAATGCTTTAAGAAGTTTTTTTTGTTTTTTTTAAGTGTTAAGTAACAAATTAGAAAATAAAAAGTAACAAAAAATTAAACAACAGCAGTCAAATAACAATAGCAAGGCTATATATAGGGATGTGCGGGAGCACCGGTTAGTTGAGTTAATTGAGGTAATATGTACATGTAGGTAGAGTTAAAGTAAATATGCAAAGATAATAAACAGAGAGTAGCAGCAGCGTAAAAGAGGGGTCTGGGTAGTCCTTTGATTAGCTGTTCAGGAGTCTTATGACTTTGGGGTAGAAGCTGTTAAGAAGCCTTTTGGACTTGGCGCTCTGGTACCTCTTGCTGTGCGGTAGCAGAGATAACAGACTAGGGTGGCTGGAGTCTTTGACAATTTTTAGGGCTTTCCTCTAACACCGCCTGGCCCCAGGAAGCTTGGATGGCAGGAAGCTTGGCCCCAGTGATGTACTGGGCCGTACGCACTACCTGTAGTGCCTTGCGGTCGGAGGCCAAGCAGTTGCCATGCCAGGCAGTGATGCAACCAATCAGGATGCTCTCGATAGTGCAGCTGTAGAACCTTTTGAGGATCTGAGGACCAATGCTAAAACTTTTCAGTCTCCTGAGGGGGAATAAGTTTTGTCGTGCCCTCTTCACGACTGTCTTAGTGTGTTTGCACCATGTTAGTTTGTTGGTGATGTGGACACCAAGGAACTTGAAGCTCTCCAACCTGCTCCACTGCAGCCCCGTCAATGAGAATGGGGGCGTGCTCGGCCCTCCTTTTCCTGTAGTCGACAATCATCAATCAATCACGATGCAATTATTCCTTCTCCATTCACTCAATCTTTTAAACATTTCCCCCGCCTTTATCTGTCCCTGCCCTCACTCACTTTCCTCTTTTCTGTCATGCTTTCTCTGCCCCTCCCTGCTCCTTCCTTTCCTCTCTCTCTCTTTCTTCTAAACTAACCCCCCTCCCTTCCCAACCTTTCATATTTTTCATTTTTGCTTTCCCTCCCTACTTCCTTCCCTCCCTAACTCTTCTAAACCTCCCTCCTTCCCTCCCTAACTCTTCTAAACCTCCCTCCTTCCCTCCCTAACTCTTCTAAACCTCCCTCCTTCCCTCCCTAACTCTTCTAAACCTCCTTCCTTCCTGTTTGTGTTCAGGGCTTCTGACGGTGGATCCAGAGAGGCGTCTCAAGCTGTCTGCTCTGAGAGAGAACAGCTGGCTGCAGGGCGGGGCTATCCTATCCTCCACCCCCCTCTGCACCCCAGATGTGCTAGAGTCCAGCGGCCCCATCGTCCGCTCCTATGTCAACGCCACCTACAAGGTAATGGAATTCCAGTGGGAAGAAAGTATACATTTTCTATAACCAGTAGATTACATTCCTTGTGTTCTTTTATTTATATATATTTTTCGAATCTCCCAATCAAATCAAAGTTTATTTGCCATATGCAGAGTATAGCGTATTGTACGCATTACAATTAAATGCTTACTCACTCGCCAGCTCTCCTCTCCAACAGTGCAACATCTATAAAAAAAAAAGTATTCAATCAAAAATTAAGTTAAATGTTGGAGTAAAACAAATAGAGAACACAATATAAAAAAGCACTATAGGAATATAATAAAGGGTATGCGCAATATAATGACAATAGAGAAATAACCACAATAGAGAAATATAATGGAGGTGTATATGCTTTGTAATAGAATAGGTAGGTTATATTTAAGCAGTTAGGCCAGAGGTGTGGTATATGGCCAATATACCACTGCTAAGGGCTGTTCTTCAGCACGGCGGAGTGCCTGGACACAGCCTTGAGCCGTGGTATATTGGCCATATACCACAAACCCCAGAGGTGCCTTATTGCTATTATAAACTGGTTACCAACGTAATTAGAGCAGTAAAAAAAAATGTTTTGTTGTATCCGTGGTAAACGGTCTGATAAACCACGGCTGTCAGCCAATCAGCATTCAGAGCTCAATTCACCCAATTTATAATATTGTATGTACATCCTCTCTCCATTAGGCGTTCAACAAGGGGAAGAGGGAGGGCTTCTTTCTGAAGAGTGTTGACAACGCCCCCCTTGCAAAGCGACGCAAGCTCAAGATGACAAGTACAGGTGTGGAGACTCGACGGAGCTCCTCTTGCTCATCCTCTTCTTCCTCTTCCTCAGCTGCCTCTGCCGCTGCAACAAACTCAAAAACACAGCCACCACACCAAACTCTGCCCCCGAAGCTAGAAAAGCACTAGAAGGTGAGGAGGGGGAAGAGTGGGAGGAATAAAGTTAGAAGAAGGAAGCACATTAATTCAGATATGACAGATTGGGATACTGTCTCTGAAAGACCAGAGATGACTTGATTCGAATTCCAAAGTCATCTAGAATCTCCAAATTCTAAGTCTAAGAGCTTATTTATGAACCAACTAAGAGACTAGTTAAATATTTAAGGATTCACTTCCCTGTTTTCTAGAAAGACGATGCTGTTTGCATTGTCGTAATGATGCAATGACTTTATCTATATGTGTTTATACCATTTGCAGTAAACTGCAGTAGCTTGTACCATCTCATTTAATTTTCTCAAGAAATTAACTAACATGTAATTTCTTGAATGGAAATAAGCTTTAGACCAGTGTTTTCATAACTCTGGTCTAGAGGATAAATATCAGTATGGTAGGTTATGGAAGGCTTTAAGGTCATACTAATGAAGGTTTCAGTCACCTTGCCAGGGTGATGATGATGAGCATGCAGTTATCCTGATGTTAACATGTTCTCAGTACCAGAGGGAGGGAGGGAGGCAGGCGGGCGGGAGGGAGACGTAAAGGGAAATGAGGAGCCATAATGAGCACAAGCCATATATACATAGAGAGGTCATGACCTCTACACCGGAGCACTTGTAGATACAGACATAGCACTCATCGCATGACAAACCGAGGCAGTGGTTAGGAGTCTGTTGGAAGTCTCTCACTGTATCTAATGGTGTGGTTGAGATTGAGAAATAATGGTGCTACTGTACTATATAAAAGAAAATCTATTATTATTACTGCGGACAGCTGTTCAAGTGAACTTTGACCCTGCTTGATGATCCCAGTCCATGGGACGCAGTCTTTGTGACCCAGATGTCCCATACTGCCAATTTACAGGAACCTTAGTATCATTCCCTTTGGCTTGAGATTTCAGTGTTCTATTGACATCGGTCTCGCTGTGTATACTTAACTGGTTCACCTGCAAGTCAAATAACGGCATCCATTGTCCTGTGTGTGAATATGTGTGCTTCATTAATTAACAAACATCATGATTCTGACTAAATAAGATAAAATGGGGAAATAAACACTGGGTTATGATAAACATTCTGATTTGATTTTATATTCTCATAAACAGATGACAGTGCCCTACAGCTCATGGTGTTGAGTTCTTATGAGCAGAGCAACTTTTTGCTATATTTCTCAAAGGGACAAATCAAAATATGAATTATTTTGTACTGTGAGTAAGAATTGTCACCCTGATTTAAAGAATTTCGTGTTTTTTTTAAGACATTTCGGTATTTTATCATTGAATGTCAGTTACACTGATCATTTACCAATCACTTTTTTACCCAAATATATTGACTGTTGATTAGATTTGTACCTGGATATCGCACAAATGTAGTCATTTAATCAGTGATACACATTTCAGCTTTAAACACAATGCTTATTTGAGTATTTATTACATTTTATGGGTTGTGATGTGTTTTTCTGATGCTGTGGTAATGGTTTTCAGACTGATTTACCTTTGGTGGGTTTGAGTGTATGTGCTGTATGCATGTTGATTGGTTGGCGTGTGCGCAGCGTGACTGGTTCTGGGTATTATATGTGCTCTTTTCCTTAGTCTCCAGGTAAACCATTATTGCAAGTTAATGTAGTAAATATATATTTTTTTTGTTATTTCTTATAAACATTATTTTGTGTCGGGAACTGTGCTTTTGTTCTATGCTATTGTTTGTATTTTCATTTGGCTGTTGATGTCGTATGTTGTCTTTTTAATGTTATGAATTTGAGATACTATTTTTAATGAGCTACTGCCCATGCCATGTATTGTTGTCCTTTTTGGCAAAAAATATAAAATGTTCTTCAAAGCATATCATGATATTGAGATACACTATGTCACAATAACTTGTAATGCTTTGTCTTGTGTCGAACACTTAAATGTGGAGAAAAATAAATGATTTTACTCAATATTTATTCATTTTCTTCCGTTCTTAGTCTCTTACATAAATTTGCCGTGAGTCTTTTTGCTCAGGAGATAATGATTGATGTATATTTTTAATTCAACTTTGTCTTGCATTTTATGCATCCAGGAAATATTTGTTACATGAGGTACAGAATTGGTTGTGACAGTTGACAGAAATGGACTTTAGTGTTAATGTAACCAGCAGGGGGCAGTAGGGTGCTTACCAGTAGCAGGCCAACAGGCACAATGAGCCATTGAAAACCAATAGACAACATGGCTATAACGTGATTATCATTTTGCCATTAATCAAAACTATACTTGAGTGGATCATTTCAATGGGAAATTGTGATATATTGAACGTGACACAGATGGATATGGATGAAACTGTAAATCATGACCATTCCAATAATTACAGTACAATCTGCAGTCTTGGAAATGACCCAAGGCATGAGCCTGCCTTTGGTAAGAGAGCACGCGAACACACACACACACACACACTGGGATGGATTAAATGTATACTTGAGCAGATACAGCCAGCCCTTTAACACAGACCCATGCAAACTGCTTTCGCAGACCTCAGAGCCCTGCAAACACCACATATAGACTTTGTCTTACATTCATCCACCAAGGTTTTAAATAATTAAAACCGTAGAGAAGCTCTACTCGTGTCAATGCATCAAGGTTGATTTCATGGCAGACCTACCACTCTCCATTCTCTGCCATCAAAATGTTATTATTTATTTCTAAAAACTCCTTTCATTATTAAGTACCGGTACCTAAACATGACTTCTGTGCACCATATAACCCGAGGAAGAAACATTCCATCACCAGCATGTTCTATACTGAACCCAAACAGTTCCAGTGCTATCAGGTAGAAAAAGAAAAACCAGCAATCATGTGACTGGAGGCCAAGAGGGTGTCCGCATGCAAGGTCACTGGTGGTGAGTGCTCATTTGTAAGCCCGAGCACTAGAGTCACATTGACGGATGTGTTGCTGGCGCAGGGGAAAACATGGAAGGAATATGCGTAAGCAAGGCTAACATACAGTGCCTATCGAAAGTCTACACCCCTCTTGGATTTCTTCACATTTTATTGTTAAAAAGTGGGATTGAATTGTCATTTTTTTATCAACGATCTCCACAAATTCTAAAAAAAAATTAAGATTCATGAAATATAAAACACTAATATACCTTGATTAGATAAGTATTCACCCCCCTGAGTCAATACATGTTATAAACACCTTTTGCAGCGATTACAGCTGTGAGTCTTATTCAGGGAAAACCTACTTCAATTTACTTTACACCAGTAACCAGGAGAGGAATTTACCTTTCAGCAGGACAATAACCTACAACACAAAGCCAAATCTACACTGGAGGTGTTTACCAAGACGACAGTAAATGTTCCTGAGTGGGCAAGTTACAGTTTTGACTTATATCTTCTTGAAAATCTGTGGCAAGACTTGAAATTGGCTGTTCAGCAATGATCAACAACCAACTTGACAGAGCTTGAAAAGAATAATGGGCAAATATTGCACAATCCAGGTGTGCAAAGCTCTTAGAGATTTACCTAGAAAGACTCACAGCTATAATTTCTGCCAAACATGTATTGACTCGGGTGTGAATGCTTATGTAATTGAGATATTTCTGTATTTCATTTTCAATAAATGTGCTGAAATTCCTAAAAACGTGTTTTCACTTTGTCATTATGGGGTATTGTGTTAGATGGGTGAGAAAAATATATTTTATACATTTTGAGTTCAGGCTGTAACAAAATGTGGAATAAGTCAAAGGCTATGAATACTGAATACATATGCATGTTTTGGAATGTTTTTTATTGTGTATATTTGTATTCTTCTTTTCACTCTGTAATTTAGGTCATTATTGTAGAGTCACTCCAATGTTGTTGATCCATCCTCAGTTTTTTTCCATCACAGCCATTGAACTCTGTAGCTGTTTTAAAATGACTAATGGCCTCATGGTGACATCCCTGAGCATTTTCCTTCCTGTCCTGCAGCTCAGTTCAGAAGGACAACTGCATCTATGATGTGTCTGGGTGGTTTAATGCATCATTTACAGCATAATTATTAACTTCGCCATGCTTAAAGATATATTCAGTGTCTGATTTGTTATTGTTACCCATCTACCAATCACTGCCCGTCTTTGTGAGGCTCCCAGGTCTTGTAGTTGAATCTGCGTTTGAAATTCAGTACTTGACTGAGGGACCTTACAGATGTTGTATGTTGTATGTTGTACAGAGGAAGAAGTAGTCATTGAAAAATAATGTCAACCCCTATTATTTCACACAGAGTGAGTTCATATAACTTCTTATGTGATTTGTTAAGATACATTTTACATCTGAACTAATTTAGGCTTGTCTAAACAAAGGGGGAGAATACTTTTGCAACAACGATATTTTAGTTATTCTAAAACTGTTATTTTCACTTTGATATTATGGAGTATTTTGTGTAGATCAATGACAAAACATTACAATTAAATCTATGCGTGCGTGCGTGCGTGCGTGCGTGCGTGCGTGCGTGCGTGCGTGCGTGCGTGCGCGCGTGCTTCTCCATACAGCATGTGTGGGTGGCAGTGTTAGTGTCCTTATGCTTTGGGAAATGTCTTGCTGAATACTGCAATAGCCATCTGTCATAAGGAGAAGAGGAGGTAAGAGTGATCCTCAGTGTCTGTCCTGTCCCCTTTTACCTCTCCCTGCCTCTCACTCAATGACATTTGCACAAGACACTTTAATATTGCAACAGTCAACATCTGTGAGTAGGTCTGAGACATCTGACTTAGAGAGTGTGTGAACAGTACACACACACACCCAATCACAGTACACTCTCTCTCTCTCCTTTTCCTGTCATTGCGGTAAGCGTCCACTTTACCACTGGCAGTTAAATAGCTTGAAAAATAACAAAACTATCTTTCATTGTTTTATGCCAAGACTTTTTAAACATTAATACACATTTCATTTGAATAGCTCGGATGTTGAGAGCCTTGGGTTATCATGATCATTGATCAATATTGAATTGGATTATATTTAGGAACAGATTTAAATTTAGGGGAGGATTGTCAAAATTGAATTGGATTATATTTAATGACCTTAAGGACCGATTTATATTTAGGGAGGGTTGTCAAAATGTTTGTTTTGCTTTGGGGAGGGTTGTGTTGTTTTTTTATTGGGCACAGGGGAGGGAAGTGCGGTTTTTCCCTGGTTTACATTCGCTCTTTTGCGAATATTTCTTCCATCCTAGCCAAATTTCCTCATCTGCTTGCGGGCGCCTTCCTTATACCAAGATGTTTTGGTATTTCCCTTATGCACTACGCTTTTCCGCACGCTAACTTTTACTTTGCCACAGGTCAATATAGTCTACCAGTGTAACTGTATATCGTGCCCTGTATCCACCATTCATAGTGTCAATAGTGGTAGGTGGATCGTTTATCTGTATCTGCAATAGGCCAACTAGCAATCATACCACACATAAAAGTATTTAAAGCTGCATACATTTTCAATATGAATCCACAAGAACAAATGGCAATAGCTGAAAGGCAGCAAACCGGAGAGGCCAGGTGCATTATTGCGCATGAAAGAACAATGAAGACATGAAGCATGCAGCTCAAAAAGCCCTCCTATTGATCGGGACAATGCAAGTATCCTACACAAGTCTAACTTACAACAACACCACAATGCAAGATATAATTGCATTATTGTTTTCAAGAGTGCAAAATTATGCAGTGAAAATGTCATTTGAATAGCGGCTCAAAAGCCCTGTGATTTGAATGTTTCATTCCATTTGGATCAGTTGTGGGCCTAATCTCAACTATTTATAAGGTCTAGACAAGCACAGCAGCATACTGGCTGTATTTTTACTTCTGATACTGAATGCGCTGTCTGTTGCAGATCATGATTCTCCCAAGTCATCCTATAATAATATGGCCACATAGCTCCTGGCAGGCCCAGTTTTTCAGGAAAGCTTAATAAATTCTCTACATCCTCCAGTCCGAGCGGCTATTATGTGATAACCATCTTATGGGTTGGTATAAATACTTTCCCCAAAACCTTCTCAATTAAATGTTAACTGCAAAGTAGGCTTACCTGGCAGAAGTATATCATGAGTAAGTATATAAATTGTATCTACTATTTGTTATTTTTAAACTTTCCCATGAAATGAGCAGCAGCGGTACAGAACCATCACTAGCCCTTATATTAGATGCACATTCCTCACTTGCTAGATGTGCAATTAAAGGGGAATTACACTCACAAATCCACGTGTTTGTTTTCTTCCAGACCTAAAAAAAATTGTCTCATATGATGTAAGCATTGATATGGACTCAGAGCTGGTACCTATATATGCAGGGAGTCAGGAAGCAGGTGCAGACGGTGCGTTTATTAATAAGAAACATGCAGATAAACAAAACAGGAGTAGCGTACTGAACGTAAACAAAACCAATACTGCCTGAAGACTGAGGCTATTGAGGGCTAAATAAAGGGGAACTAATCAAGGTAATGATGAAGTCCAGGTGTGCATAACGATGGGGAGCAGGTGTTCGTAATGATGGTTGCCAGATGTGCATAATATGGGTTGCCAGGACCGGTGGTTAGTAGACCGGCGACATTGAGCGAGAGGGGGAACCAGAGTAGGCGTGACAGTACCCTCCCTTCCCATCTCCGATGCTCGGCTCCAGACACAGGATGGCCCCAAGGGCGAGGAGCGGGCCGGCGGAGATGGAAATGGCAGATAATGTTGGGGTTCAGGATATCGGCCGCCGCAACCCAACAGCGCTCCTCTGGGACATACCATTCTCAGTCCACCAGGTACTGAAGCCTACCCCCACAACGTTGGGAGTCCAGTAGGGACCTGATGGCATAGGTAGCGGGGACCACGAACCACCGGCCTGGGGAGGGAAACATGAAAAGAGGGTGAGATCCGGTAGTTGGTGGGGAGTTGTAAATGGTAAGTTACCTCATTAACCCTCCGGAGGACATTGAAGGGCCCCACAAACCGGGGGCTCAGCTTCCGGCAGGGCAGGCAGAGCCCTGGTCCTCAATTCACATCGCGGGTCTGGAAAGCCTTTATAGAGAAGCTGGGGGCCACGGTCAGCCTCACATCCGGATACCGGCCTCAGTCCAACAGGCTGGAGAGCCAGATGCGATCACAAGGATGGAACGCAGGAGCCTCACTGCGGTGGTGGTCCGCCTGATCCTTCTGACGGAGGGAAGCGCGCCCGAGCCACACGTGGGCATCGCTCCACACTTTCTCTGCACATTGGAACCACTCTGACCACTGCAGGGGCCTTGGTCTAGCTCGGAGTCCACAGAGCCAGGGCCGGCTGATATCTGAGAACGCACTGGAAGGGAGTCAGCACGGTGGAGGAGTGACGAAGTGAGTTCTGGGCGTATTCTGCCCAGGGAAGGAACCGGGCCCACTCCCCCTGCCGGTCCTGGCAGTGACTCCTTAGGAACCTCCCCAGCTCCTGGTTGGTCCTCTCCACCTGCCTGTTGGACTGAGGCCGGTATCCGGATGTGAGGCTGACCGTGGCCCCCAGCTCCTGGTTGGTCCTCTCCACCTGCCTGTTGGACTGAGGCTGGTATCCGGATGTGAGGCTGACCGTGGCCCCCAGCTTCTCCAGAAAGGTTTTCCAGACCTGCGACGTGAATTGAGAACCACAGTCAGAAACGATGTCCTCCGGAAGGCCATAGTGCCTGAAGACCTGCTGGAATAGTGCCTCAGAGACCTAGAAAGCGATTGGTAGACCGGATAGAGGGATAAAACGGCAGGATTTTGAGAATCTGTCAACAGCGACCATAATAGTGGTTAAACAATCAGAAAGGGCGAGATCAGTTACAAAGTCTTTGGACAGATGTGTCCAAGGCCGCTGAAGCATAGGAAGGGGAAGTAGTTTTCCTGCTGGAGCGTGCCGGGGAGATTCGGATTGGATACCAACGGTGCATGAGTTAACATAGTGAGCGACGTCCTGCACCAAGGTGGGCCAACAGTATTTACCGGAGAGGGATTGGATGATGCGGGTGATACCTGGGTGTCCAGCGGTGATGGATGTGTGTGCCCAGGTCAACAGCTGATCTCTCACCCCCGTGGGGACATGGATGCTCTCTAGGGGGCAGGTAGAAGGAGCGGGTTCCCTCTCCAGTCTGGCAGATGTCTACATCTACGTCCCAGCACACAGGGTCTATGATTCGGGAGGACAGATTGATAGGCTGGAGGGCACTCACAGGACCCTCCACCAATGTGGAACCACAAGGTGCAGGAAAGCAGTCATCCTCGTCCCCAGGTGGTGATTCTCATCCTCAACTAGGAGATGGTGGGGTTATGAAGTTGAAGCCACGGGAGGCCGAGGATGACTTTGTGTACGGGTGCGGTGGTGATGAGGAAGGGAAGGTGCATTGTTCCCATGGTGAGGGTGAGTGGTGCTGTGACGTGTGTAATTGTGCCGGATCCCAATGGTATGAAGTTAAGTTCAGGGAGGAGGCGAGGGCCTGGTTGATGAAGTTCCCAGCGGCACCGGAGTCCACTAGAGCTATAGAGACAACACTTGAGGGACAGACAAGGTTTGGCGGAAAACAATGATAATGGAATAGTCACACCTACCCTGGGAGACGGTAGGTCAAGGGGCCGCCCCTTTGCTCTAGTGAACCCCAGGTTGGGATGCTGGTGCCCCTCCTGGCCACAAAAGGGACAGTGCCCAGGGGCAGTATTCTGTAACGTAAATACAGGGAGTCAGTAAGAAACATGAACATAAACAAAACCAATACTGCCTGAAGACTGAGGCTATTGAGGGCTAAATAAAGGGGAATATAAAGTGACGACCTACACCGGGCCAGTTGTGCGCCGCCCTGTGGGACTCCCAATCATAGCCGGTTGTGATACAGCCTGGAATCAAACCAGGGTGTCGGTAGTGACACCTCAAGCACTGATATTCAGTGCCTTAGACCGCTGCGCCACTTAGGTAATGATGAAGTCCAGGTGTGCATAGCTATGGGGAGCAGTTGTGTGTAATGATGGTTGCCAGATGTGCATATTGTGGGTTGCCAGTACTGGTGATGAGTAGACCGGTGACGTCGAGTCCCGGAGTGAGGGAACGGGAGTAGGCGTGACAAGAGCATCCAATTTTGTTGTTTCTCGGAGAACAATTGTAAAAGTTTAAAAAATCCCATACTTTGGGAAAACATAAAACAGACTTTGGGAGAAAAAAGTCACAGATTTTATAGGGCCCCCCTTAGAGTTGTTTATTAACCATTACTTTACCAGGTATTTTGACAGAAAACAGTGCACTACTTTCTTTTGTACAATAGGGATGGATGTATTTTCTGTTTGTTAAGATTGACATTGTATTTTTATTGTGGTGTTGAAAACGCAAACCATGATACTGAAGTGCCCGAAGTTGGTATGATTTTTTTATTGGTTGTGTGGTTCATTGGGACCAGTGGAAATTTTAGCATGTAAATCTTGGTGGGGCAAATATTTTTAATGTGGGATGCATGCAAGAAAGCCAATACACAACACAACACTAAACAATACATGAATTTTACTATAACGGTGACAAACGGTGCCCGCAAACTGTTAGGGCCTACATAAAGCTGTCCCAATGTCACGACTCCTGCCGAAGTCGCCTCCTCTCCTTGTTCGGGCGGCGCTTGGCGGTCGACGTCACCGGTCTTCTAGCCATCGCCGCTCCACCTTTCATTTTCCATTTGTTATGTCTTGTTTTTCTGCACACCTGTTTTACATCCCCTCATTACTCTCCATGTATATTATCCTCTGTTCCCCCCATGACTGTGTGTGTAATTGTTCGTTACGTGTCATGTGTGACGCTTCATGCTGATTTTTCGCCGGGTCTTGTTTGGAACCTGTGGTATTTTATGCTGTACATTATTTGTGTGACGAGTGCGCTATTCGCTTTTGCCTTTGGCGGGAGTGTCGTTACGCAGTTGCGTCCGACTGTTTTCCTTATGCCAAATAAAGTGTGCCTGTTCACTCATCTCTGCTCTCCTGCACCTGACTTCAGTTGACCAGTTGTGCACACTGTTGACACCCAACACCTTACCACTACTACACCTGGCTATCAGTGGAGCCTTTTCTGGCCACGAAACAGTTCATTCAGCCTCATTTACTGCCTTTTTAAAAAACATAGCTGATATGGCTGACTTGCTTAAACAAATGTGGTTTCTACTGACAATTGAGAAGTAGAAACTATGGCATAAGAGGATGATAAGCAAATAAGAGGCAATCCGTAATTTAAATTAAGACATTAATGAGCGAGCTAGGACGGACGTAGTCAATATAACTATTTGTTCTGCACCTTTGAAATGTGCAGCGACAGAATTCCAAACATGGGCCGTTCTTAAAGTTCTCTCCTAGTACACCAAATCAGAACCATAGGATAAATAAAGGGGGCGTATAAGCAGACAATGAAAGCTCTTACAATATTTGATGATTAAGGGTTGGCTTTCAGAGAGACATTAGAGATTGTAACATTCTCTGTTTCACGGAAACATGGCTCACTCAGGATACATTATCAGAGTCGGTACAGCCACCTGGTTTCTTCACGCATCGACCCGACAGAAACAAACATCTCTCTGTTAAGAAGAAGGGTGGGGTGTATGCCTTATAATTAACGAGTCATGGTGTGAGCATAACAACATACAGGAACTCAAGTCCTTTTGTTCACCTGACCTAGAATTCCTTACAATCAAATGCCGACCACATTATCTACCAAGAGAATTCTCTTTGATTATAATCACGGGCATGTATATCCCCCCCAAGCACACACCTCGATGGCCCTGAAAGAACTTCATTGGACTCTATGTAAACTGGAAACCACATATCCTGAGGCTGCATTTATTGTAGCTGGGGATTAAAACAAGGCTCCCTAAATTTTTATCAGCATATTGAATGTGCAATCCGGGCTGGTAAAATTCTGGATCATTGTTAATCTAACTTCCGCGACGCATACAAAGCCCTCCCTCGCCCTCCTTTCGGAAAATCTGACCACGACCACATTTTGTTGCTCCCAGCCTATAGACTGAAACTAAAACAGGAAACGCCCGGCAGCATTCGCGCAAAACTGAAAGTGTGAACCACTGCTTTTAATCAGGGCAAGGCGACTGGAAACATGACCGAATACAAACAGTGTAGCTATTCCCTCCGCAAGGCAATCAAACGAGCTAAGCGTCAGTATAGAGACAAAGTAGAGTCGCAATTCAACGACTCAGACACGAGAGGTATGTGGCAGGGTCTACAGTCAATCACGGACTACAAAAAGAAAACCAGCCCTGTTACGGACCCCGATGTCTTGCTCCCAGACAAACTAAACAACTTCTTTGCTCGCTTTGAGGACAATACATTGCCACCAACACAGCACGCTACCAAAACCTGCAGGCTCTCCTTCACCGCAGCCAAAGTGAGTAAAACATTTAAACGTGTTAACCCTCGCAAGGCTGCCGGCCCAGACGGCATCCCTAGCCACGTCCTCAGAGCATGCGCAGACCAGTGTTTACGGACATATTTACGGACATATTCAATCAATCCCTATCCCAGTCTGCGAGAACCCTAAAACAGGTTATAGGCTACATGTGTACCACCAAGTCAGAACAGTAAGCAAAATTAAGAGGGGAAAATAGACCAAATTATTAGGGTGAGGCACATGGGCTACTACTAACACAACATACACTTAGTATTACTTTCTTAGCTATAGTATACATATATATATTACATATATATACATATATTACATAATTTATGCAGCTGCATACAAGACATTTTTGGACTCACCTTGTTGTGCTGTGCTCACTTGAACAGGAAGGTGGTATGGCGGTCCTTCGTGGGCAAATCATCAAACTTGGTCATCAAAGTCTGACATTCTCTGGATTTATGGTGCTTTCAAGACAACTGGGAACTCAGAAAAAAACAAGGTTGAATCATGATATCCCCTAGCTGATCATTGTCTGCAGCCGGTTCTGATCGTAGTGTAATGAAACAGGCAAGGAGAGTGAGCTCGTCCGTGGTGATCAGTGAACCCTCCACCTTCTGACCCGTAGCCCTGCAAGGCATCGATTGTGCCACAAAGGCATGCTGAAGTAGCAAAGTCAATATCCACATTTATAAACACAGGGTTGCTACAGTTATTGCTATTTGTGGTTGTAAACATTCTTTTGAGTTAATAATTTTTTTTGTGACACCTTGAGTTGGACCAGAACTGTCCCTTATATCATAATTATACCTGCCTTAGGCTATGCTAGGGATCCACTCTGTCCTTTCTATGGTAATTAGAATGTCGATTTGGTTTGTGACTCGTGATTGATGGAGGTTATTGCTTGAAACACTCAGATGGTGGTCTTTTGTGCTAATGAAAAGCTGTTGTGTTTCCTTTTAAACAAATTAAAACCATTTCCATAATAATAAATAAGAGGACATATTCATCTTCAATTTGGCTGCCCCACGTCCTCTGCATAATGCTTCCATTGCATGCTGATGAAAGTGATTCGAGGTATGTCTAGTCTTTGCATAACCTTTTACAGATATATAGGAAATGATTAATCGGTTGTTTGTTTATTGGTAAATTTAAAATAAAAAAAACTCATTTCGTAAAACCAATTAATTTCTAGCTCAGTATTAATTTGTCTGAGATGTGCAACGGTAACCTAAGCAACTACAGCATTGGTCTCGGGGCTGAAATAAATGAGATTGTTGATGTTTTGTTTCTAATTCCTTGAACGTAAACAGCAGTTTACCCCAGTTTCTCCTCACTCAGTCTGCACCCATTCACCCCTATACCACGAGTCATCACTAACCCCATCCCCAACTGTGACAGGCTCTCAGACAGCGAAGCAGTACATCGATTCAACTGTTAAAATGGCATTTTCAATTCAAATGCCATTTCACCCCCCCTAACTTAATTTGCTCCTGCAATTCCATTAACCTCGCCCTACATACTGGCCAACCCCCCTCTTCCATCTCCCTCTCTTTTCACCCCCACCCCCTTTATTCTCATCCCTTCATTTCTGGTTCATTTGAGAGAGAAAGGGTAAGAGTGAGGGATGACCCCTGTCTTCTTTACTCTCTGTCCCTTGTCTGTGATGTTACATTGACCCTCACCCCTAACACCAATTATCATCATCCTGCCCCGCTCTGCCCTGACCGACCACCCACCAGCCCCACTTCTCTCTCTCTCTCTCTCTCTCTTTCTCTCTCTCTCTGTCTCTCTCTCAGCGCTGAGCAGAGGATGATATGGCTGCTGAAGGTGTCAAACATGTCAAATTAGAGGAGGAGAGGTGAAAAGGGAGCACACAGAAGAGAGGGTTTCAGGCGGATGCCCTTTGGTTGGTATAATTTCCTATGAAATAACGACTCATCTTTCTCTCTGTCATTGTTAAGTGCACCTCCCTCAGTATCTGATCTACAGGGCCGTGAGCAGTTTATTAAAAAGTGAAAGTCATTCTAAATGAGCTTATAATGCTCAACCCTATCTGGAAACAGCAGACAGACCCTAATGGGACGCTACAGCGTATCTCTGACAAGGTTAAACACAATGGGATGGACAGTGGGGGAGATGGGGGATGTAGGACCGCAGGCAGTGGGATTAACTAACCAACACAAGCATATTTCTGTCCTCAAATAAACAAGCTGCCCCACCCATTAGTACTTTCTTAGTAGCCTACTGTCCCTTGTAAGTGGGGGGACCATTCAGAGGAATTTATAATGCAGGCCTGAGGGTATCAGACACTGAGGCTGTGAAATGGACAGCCTTGTCTATTGGGATGTTGAACTGTCATAAATTGTTGTGTCCATCTGTGATCTAGGTCAAGGCCTTCTCTCTCTTGTGTGTGTGCAATTACGGGTCCGGCCAGGCACGCACAGAGACAACGCATGCAGCGCCATCATTTCAAAGGCAGCACAATCAACTGCATTGTGGAGACGCCACTGCTCTTATTAGCCTCTCCCCATCTCTCTCTATTGAACTGAAGCTGAATCGCAGTGTGGACTTCACAGTGCATACAGTCACAGAGTCCTCACAGGCCCGATGCCTTTTATAGGTTCCCTGTGTGTTGGAGCTAGCTCTAACCACTGAGAGATGCAATGTTGACTACATTCTCGCCCTTGTGCACAAACAGAGTGTCAGTGTAGCATAATGATTACATTTGAGTTGATTCGTACCAGGATTGCGAGGCAGGGAGTAGTGGAAGATGGGGGGGAGAAAGGTGACAAGTAGAGTAGAGAGGAACCACGCAAAGCAAACAGGAGGTGTGGAGTGCAACCACATTGTTCACAACCAGTCAGTCCCCCCTCATCCCTCCCCTCATTATCATCATCATTAAGATTGATCTAATACTGCATTGTGTATGTGTCAGGATAAAACAGTTTGGGGCAGTCATCATTACAGTTGTGCCCAGCAGGGAGAGCTCAGAGGGATGTTAAAGTATGCACTCCCCACTCTGCCAGCTGGACTGAAACCTTTAGAGCTGTTGTGTCATCTTCTCAGTGGAAGCCTGTCAAGTGCTGTCTCTGTCAGTCAGCCAGCCTGACAAGCCCACTAGTTTAGTGGGTGTTAATCCAACATGTGATCTGAACAAGGGAGAGGATGCTGAAATAGAAACTCTACAATTTGTTATTTTTGTATGATTTTATGGTGTGTTAATTGTATTATATGGTAGTAATATACTGGTAATATGCTGTAAAATAAATACTATTAATGGATTACAGTTCTGGATTGTCCATTAAGGATTATATTCTGGGTTTCCAAAAGTGTTCTCCGGCTGTCCCCATAGGAGAACCCTTTTTGGTTCCAGGTAGAACCCTTTTTGGTTCCAGGTAGAACTATTTGATCTATGTAGAGCTCTCTGTGGGAAGGGTTTTATATGGAACCAAAAAGGGTTCTCCTATGGGGATAGCCGAAGAACCATTTTAGATTCTAGATAGCATATTTTTTCTATGAGTGTAGCATAAGCACATTGAGCCTTTTCGTATACACATGTTGATAGCCAAATGTGGCCTTAGATGCTGGTCTTTGATATGTAACCCTGTCATGCTACAATAGAATTAGAGTTGAGTGACAGGGATTCATCCAGAGATGTCTGAAGGAGTAAAGCAGATCCATTTAATACACATTCTGGACTACATATCAGAAAGCATTCTACCTGAGTCTCAACAGACACACACCACTTCTAACCATATGCATCTATGGCAACTCCTCCAACCTTCTCCACCTCCAATATTTTCGTCCCCTACTGACCCAGTGGTGTGGAAAATTAGATCTCTAATTGAGAATCTTCAAAAGGAATCCTTAACTAGTAATTTCACACGTCTTTGGAGTCTGTGGGAAGTGAGCCCTGTTTGGAGAATAGCTCACCCCCCAGACAGACGAGGGGTACCACAAACAGAGAGGGTGTGGTGTTGCTGAGATGCTCCTCTTTCTGCACCCCCACTGTTCCCTCTTTCTCTCTCTCTCCACACCCTGCTGTGTGTGCTTGTACCAACCCCAGGCCCTTCTCTCTCTCTTTGTGTCTGCACTGAATGTCTATGTGGATGCTGCATACATACTTTTGATATATCTGTGATTTATGTTAGCCTCTGTGTGATGATTGGCCTCTTCATATAAAAGGCCAGGCAAGACATATGCGCTGACTCAACACAACTCCCCGTTCCCCACACCTCCCTGTCCTCAACCTTACTATAGCAGTCCCAGTGTGAAGCCTTTTACTCTCCCCCCAGCAACAACAACAGTAGGAACAAGGAACCCAGGTGGTGCTACAGAGAAGAGAGAGAGAAAACAGCCACTATAAACCTGGGATGAATGATATCAACATATTAATCATAGGTTGGTTGGTTACCTCATATAATATTTCATAACAATGATAACACAGATGACATCATCAAGGCCGCATAATAAACAGCCAATCAGCATTCGGGGCTCGAACCACCCACTTTATAATAAACAGTATAAATACTTTGAACTGGTTACTAGTTATCTGTTCATCTCAGTTCTGTGTAGCTCATTGGAGTATTTCCTGTCAAGTCAAATGTTCATTGGATTTGATGAGAGTGGTTGAGTGAGATTGCGCAGGATCCCCCAGTCCTCTGAAAGTTTTGCTGCGTTTAACAGAATTCTTGTGAAAGGGGGAGGCGTTTATCATATGCAGTGCGATTTTATTGATTGCATTGACAGGCAAATGAGATATTAAAGCAGGAAATTAAAAATGAACTCCTCCTCTCCTCCTCCGCCTAGCTGTCCTGTTCCTCTGCTATGATGGCTTATTTACAACCTCGTTCCATTCCTGTTTACAGCATCGATTGGCCCTGTGTTTGTTTTACCTGTCACCTAGACCATACATCAACAGAAAGAGGGAGTAACGGAGAGAGAAAGAGGGGAAAGAGGAGAGGGAGAGAGAGAAAGTGTGTGTGTGTGCATGAGAGAGGGTGTGAAAAGGAGAGGGAGTGAGAGAGAGCATTACCCAAAGAAGCAATATAATCTTGTTTGCTCATCAATTTGATCAAAAGATTGCAATGTGTACAGCACATTCAGTCAACGGAACCCATCAGTAGTGCTGTTATGAAGTCAGTTATGTCTCAGCACAAGTTCAAATTTAAACATCTCAAGAGCATGTGTGTGGGCCGCGGATTTGCTTTCAGAAAGTCGATTTATTTATAAGTGGTTTTACTTTTGTTGTCAGTGGCGGTATGGGACAGCGAGATGGCTCACCAGTATCGGTCCTCCCCATTGGTGCTCAGCGGAGCAGACACTCTGACCATACAGTGCCACAAAAGCATCCCTGGCCTCATTCCCTGGGGCTATCTGCTCATTTTACCCGTTGTTCTCTCTCACTGTCCTGCCTCCCCCTCAGCCCTGACTCCTCTCAGCCATGGCCCTCTCCCAACCTGCTCTCTCAGGTGACCAGCCAATGAAAATAGGTTGAGTACAGATAATAAAATTGATTAATAATGACATTAATAAAATGAGGGATTTGGTGGTCTTTCTGTCTGTGAAATTATATACCTCCAGAATGCTTTTCTGAGGGTGTTTTGCCTCAAAGCCATTCATTTTTTTACCCCTTTTTCATGGTATCCAATTGGTAGTTACAGTCTTATGAAGGTCAAGAGCCATATGTACTCCGAAACACAACCCAACCAAGCCACACTGCTTCTTGACACAATGCCCACTTATCCCAGAAGCCAGCCACACCAATGTATCAGAGGAAACGCCATACACCTGGCAACTGTGTGCACTGCACCTGGCCCGCCAGAGGAGTTGCTAGTGCGCGATGGGACAAGGACATCCCTGACGGCCAAACCCTCCCTAACCCGGATGACACTGGGCCAATTGCGTGCCGACCCATGGGTCTACTGGTCACAGCCGGCTGCAACAGAGCCTGGACTTGAACCAAGAATCTCTAGCGGCACAACTGCGATGCAGTGATTTTGACCACTGCACCACTCGGGAGGACCTCAAAGCCTTACATAACAATTAAGAAATGTAATATCAAGTGCAGTCAACAATAGAGAGGGCGTATTTGAATGTAAAACACGCTGCCTACAGGTGTAGGATCTTAATTTGAGGCAGTTTGCTACAGCAGGAAAATAATCCTGCAGCGACATGAAATGTGAATCATTTTGTGGATTATAATTAATTGCCTATTTTTGTAGGAGTTAATACATGGAAGATTAAATCTGAAATTTCTAACTCTACAATCACATCATTTAGCAGACACTCTTATCCAGAGTAAGTTATTTGTACCTTGTCAGCTCGGGGGTTTGAACTTGCAACTTTCCGGTTACTAGTCCAACGCTCTAACCACTAGGCTACGCTGCACAAAGTAAGTAAGGGATTTTGTATGCATATAGTCAGGTGTATGATTAAACAATTATACCAAACAAGTGCTAATGATCATCAATTCAACATGTAGGTTGAAACACAATCATTAACTGAAGCAGAAACAGCTGTGTAGGAGGAATAAAACTGGGTGAGGAACAACCAAACTCAGCTAACAAGGTGAGGTTGCTGAAGACAGTTTACTGTCAAAAGTCATACACCATGGCAAGACTGAGCACAGCAACAAGACACAAGGTAGTTATACTGCATCAGGTCTCTCCCAGGCAGACATTTCAAGGCAGACAGGGGTTTCCAGATGTGCTGTCCAAGCACTTTTGAAGAAGCACAAAGAAACGGGCAACGTTGAGGTCTGTGGATGCAGTGGTCAGGCAAGGAAACTTACTACAGCAGATGAAAGACACAGCATGCTTACTTCCCTTCATAATTGGAAGATGTCCAGAAGTGCCATCAGCTCAGAATTGTCAGAAAACAGAGGGACGCTGGTACACCCATCTACTGTTCGGAGGAGTCTGGTCAGAAGTGGCTTTCATTGAAGACTTGCGGCCAAAAAGCCATACCTCCAACGTGGAAATAAGGCCAAGCGACTCAACTATGCACGAAAACACAGGAACTGGGATGCTGAAAAATGGCAGCAGGTACTCTGGACTGATGAGTCAAAATTAGAAATATTTGGCTGTAGTAGAAGGCAGTTTGTTTGCCGAAGGGCTGGAGAGCGATACACGAATGAGTGTCTGCAGGCAACAGTGAAGTATGGTGGAGGTTCCTTGCAAGTTTGGGGCTGCAAATACTTATCCATTTTGCAATACCATCTGATTGGCCCCAAATGTATTATGCATCATGACAACGACCCCAAACATAGTTCTCAATAACTTTCGCTGTATCTTCAGCATTAAGAAGAACAAGGAGTCCTGGAAGTGATGGTATGGCACCCACAGAGCCCTGATCATCGAGTCTGTCTGGGATTACGTGAAGAGAGAGAAGCACCTGAGGCTGCCTAAATCCATAGAAGAACTGTGGTTAGTTCTCCAAGATGTTTGGGCCAACCTACCTGCCGAGTTAATTCAAAAACTGTGTACAAGTTTACCGAGGAGAATTTATGCTGTTTTGAAGGCAAAGGGGGTCACACCACATTCTGTTCACTCTCATTTTGATTTGATTTGATTTAGAATGGGCCCATATGTGCCGGACCCAGTATCTCAGAAACGTCCGCCCTCCTGGGTTTTTCACGCACGGCACGACAAACAAAAGATATCCAGTCAGCGACAGTCTTGGGGGAAAAAACAGCTCATTGATGAGAGAGGTCAAAAGAGAATGGCAAGAATTGTGCAATATAACAGGTGGGCCACAAACAGACAAATAAAGGCGCAGTACAATTGTGGTGTGCAAAGTGGCATCTTGGAATGCACAACTCATTGGTCCTTGTCACAGATGGGCTATTACATCAGACAACCACACCAAGTTCCACTCCTATCAGCTAAAAACAAGAAGAGGCGGTTCTACTGGGCACACGATCACCAACACTGGACAATTGAGGAGTGGAAAAGCATTGCCTGGAAGATGACAGCGAGTTCAGTTTACTTTAGTGGCCTGCACAGTCCCCAGACCATAACCTAATAGAGCATCTTTGGGATGAGATTGAACAGGCTGTTCGCAA
The DNA here is from genome assembly GCF_018296145.1 of Oncorhynchus tshawytscha. Classification (NCBI taxonomy): domain Eukaryota; kingdom Metazoa; phylum Chordata; class Actinopteri; order Salmoniformes; family Salmonidae; genus Oncorhynchus; species Oncorhynchus tshawytscha. Next base: position 35,505,081 of record NC_056461.1, on the reverse strand, counting down.
CAAGAACGTACCATCATCCAATCTGCAGCAACTGTGTGATGCCATCTCGCCAGAATGGACCAACATCCCTGTGGAACATTTGCGACACCTTATATAATTCCCCAAAGAATTCAGGCTGTTCTGGAGGCAAAGGGGGGTCCGACTTGGTACTAGATGAGTGTACCTAATAATCTTGCCAGTGAATGTATGTATATACACTACCGTTCAAAAGTTTGGGGTCGCTTAGAGATGTCCTTGTTTTTGAAAGAAAAGCCATTTTTTTTGTCCATTCAAATAACATCAAATTGATCAGAAATACAGAAGGCCAGCCTCCCGGAGTCGCCTCTTCACTGTTGACGTTGAGACTGGTGTTTTGCGGGTACTGTGTAATGAAGCTGCCAGTTGAGGACTTGTGAGGCGTCTGTTTCTCAAACTAGACACAAATGTACTTGTCCTCTTGCTCAGTTGTGCACTGGAGCCTCCCACTCCTTTTTCTATTCTGGTTAGACACAGTTTGCGCTGTTCTGTGAAGGGAGTAGTACACAGCATTGTACGAGATCTTCAGTTTCTTGGCAATTTCTCACATGGAATAGCCTTCATTTCTCATAATAAGAATAGACTGACGAGTTTCAGAAGAAAGTTACTTGTGTTTGGCCATTTTCAGCCTGTAATCGAACCAACAAAAATGCTGATGCTACAGATACTCAACTAGTCTAAAGAAGGCCGGTGTTATTGCTTCTTTAATCAGAACAACAGTTTTCAGCTGTACTAACATAATTGCAAAAGGGTTTTCTAATGATCAATTAGCCTTTTAAAATTTCCAGCTTCAATAGCTACAAAAGTTTCCAGCTACAATAGTCATTTACAACATTAACAATGCCTACACTCTATTTCTGATCAATTTGATGTTATTTTCATGGACAAAAAAATTTGCTTTTCTTTCAAAAACAAGGACATTTCTAAGTGACCACAAACTTTTGAACAGTAGTGTATATACAGTGGGGCAAAAAAATATTTAGTCAGCCACCAATTGTGCAAGTTCTCCTGTAATTTTCATCGTAGATACACTTAAACTATGACAGACAAAATGAGAAAAAAAATCCAGAACATCACATTGTAGGATTTTGAATGAATTTATTTGCAAATTATGGTGGAAAATAAGTATTTGGTCAATAACAAAAGTTTCTCAATACTTTGTTATATACCCTTTGTTGGCAATGACAGAGGTCAAACGTTTTCTGTAAGTCTTCACAAGGTTTTCACACACTGTTGCTGGTATTTTGGCCCATTCCTCCATGCAGATCTCCTCTAGAGCAGTGATGTTTTGGGGCTGTTGCTGGGCAACATGGACTTTCAACTCCCTCCAAAGATTTTCTATGGGGTTGAGATCTGGAGACTGGCTAGGCTACTCCAGGACCTTGAAATGCTTCTTACGAAGCCACTCCATCGTTGCCCGGGCATGCTGAAAGACTCAGCCACGTTTCAACTTCAATGCCCTTGCTGATGGAAGGAGGTTTTCATTCAAAATCTCACGATACATGGCCCCATTCATTCTTTACTTTACACGGATCAGTCGTCCTGGTCCCTTTGCAGAAAAACAGCCCCAAAGCATGATGTTTCCACCCCAATGCTTCACAGTAGGTATGGTGTTCTTTGGATGCAACTCAGCATTCTTTGTCCTCCAAACACGACGAGTTGAGTTTTTACCAAAAAGTTATATTTTGGATTCATCTGACCATATGACATTCTCCCAATCTTCTTCTGGATCATCCAAATGCTCTCTAGCAAACTTCAGACGGGCCTGGACATGTACTGGCTTAAGCAGGGGGACACGTCTGGCACTGCAAGATTTGAGTCCCTGGCGGCGTAGTGTGTTACTGATGGTAGGCTTTGTTACTTTGGTCCCAGCTCTCTGCAGGTCATTCACTAGGTCCCCCGATGTGGTTCTGGGATTTTTGCTCACCGTTCTTGTGATCATTTTGACCCCACTTAGTGAGATCTTGCGTGGAGCCCCAGATCGAGGGACATTATCAGTAGTCTTGTATGTCTTCCATTTCCTAATAATTGCTCCCACAGTTGATTTCTTCAAACCAAGCTCCTTACCTATTGCAGATTCAGTCTTCCCAGCCTGGTGCAGGTCTACAATTTTGTTTCTGGTGTCCTTTGACAGCTCTTTGGTCTTGGCCATAGTGGAGTTTGGAGTGTGACTGTTTGAGGTTGTGGACAGGTGTCTTTTATACCGATAACAAGTTCAAACAGGTGCCATTAATACAGGTAACGAGTGGAGGACAGAGGAGCCTCTTAAAGAAGAAGTTACAGGTCTGTGAGAGCCAGAAATCTTGCTTGTTTGTAGGTGACCAAATACTTATTTTCCACCATAATTTGCAAATAAATTCATTAAAAACCCTACAATGTGATTTTCTGGATTTTTTTACCTCATTTTGTCTGCCATAGTTGAAGTGTACCTATGATGAAAATTACAGGCCTCTCATCTTTTTAAGTGGGAGAACTTGCGCAATTGGTGGCTGACTAAATACTTTTTTGCCCCACTGTATATATATTTTTTTGGGGGGGGTGGTATTTTACCCCCTTTTTCTCCCCAATCTTGTCTCATTGCTGCAACTTCCCAACGGGCTCGGGAGAGGCGACAGTCAAGCCATGCGTCCACATGACCCACCAAACCACGCTTCTTAACACCCGCCCGTGTAACCTGGAAGCCAGCTGCACCATTGTGTCAGAGGAAACACCGTTCAACTAACAACTGGAAGTCAGCCTGCAGGCACCTGGCCTGCCACAAGGAGTCACTAGAGCACGATGAGCCAAGTAAAGCCCCCCCCCGGCTAAACCCTCCCCTAACCCGGACAACGCTCGGCCAATTGTGCACCCTGTCTGTAGTGACACCTCAAGCACTGCGATGCAGTGCCTTAGACCGTTGTGCCACTCGGGAGGCTGAGTGAGTGTACATTTTATACAAACACGGTATTTATGTTGGCATTATAAAAACTATTTTTATACAGATTACAATAACTAAAGGGAAGGAGAAGGACTGTTAAAAAAACACTCCAGATTAGACAGACAAGAGGAGCACAGCAAAATAATAACACCAAAGATGGGATCTGCACTTCATAAATGCCATGCTTTGAACCTCGTTCTCTTTTCAACATTTAAATGTGTAACATCATTGATGTTGCCTGCCTAAGAAAGGGTTTAATTTGTGTTAAGTGTTGCATTCATCAATTGTCTTCATGCTTTGATACATGCTGAATATCTTGCATTCCATTAACAGTGAACATAATTCAGCGAGAAAGAGAGCGAGCGAGAGAGAGAGGGAGAGAGAGCATGTGTGATGCATCTGTACATCAGCAACTTTCTTTGGGAGAAACATAGAGGAACATTGGGGATGAGGATGTGTAAGGCCACGTGGGCGTTCACTGATGTTAATTAGCCACAGAGGGCAGAGAGACCAGACGCTGGGTCCCCATGATGATGTCTTCTGTTTGTTTCTCTCTCTCTCTGCTCCACTGGGGTGAACCTTCCGGTGGTACACAGGTTGGCTCAGGGACCCCTATCACCAACAACAAATCCCCCAAAACACCCAAACAGTCTCAAACACAAGACCAGACCCCTCCTGTATTTTACTACCTTTCAACTCTAAACTAAACTACGAAGTCTCCCGGCTGCACATACAGTATCCCTCCTGCCGCCCCACCACCCCTCTCCCTCTAGAAGCAGCCCCGTGCAGTGGTAGAACACCCTCAATGGGCCTCCGGGCCTGCTAAACAACCAGCGACTCCCACTCCCTCTACCCATGCTCAGCGAGCTGCCTCCCTCTCCCCATGCTCAGCCCAGGCTCTACCCATGCTCAGCGAGCTGCCTCCCTCTCCCCATGCTCAGCCCAGGCTCCACCCATGGTTATACCAGAATAGCGATCTACTACTCTACTGCCACATCCATGTCTGACACATGATATCTTGGGACCAGTTCCCTGGACCCAGATTAATAAGCTCTCAGGCTAAACAGTATGATTACCTTCTCCCTTCTTCCTTAAAGTAACAGGATGGTTAGAATGTTATCCCCCATCTGGCGATACATCATGCATCTACCACTCAAACGTGTACTCCAGTTCTAATAGACACAAACACTTTGGAAGCCCATGGAAAACACACACATGAGCACATAACACACTCTGGCTTTCCCCCCTAGAGACAGAGACTCTCTGTAAATAGGAACACCAAGCACTAAAAAGCTTGGCAGACGACACCACTTAATGCCCAGACAGAGTACCCCATGCTGTTTGATCTGGACTCCATGGTGAATGGGGGTGTCCTCTGACTGTAAATATTCAATGTATGAAGTGCTAATGGCCACAGCAAGACTGACATTAGCCACACTGACTAATGGCCACAGCAAGACTGACATTAGCCACACTGACTAATTGCCACAGGAAGACTGACATTAGCCACACTGACTAATTGCCACAGGAAGACTGACATTAGCCATACTGACTAATGGCCACAGGAAGACTGACATTAGCCACACTGACTAATGGCCACAGCAAGACTGACATTAGCCACACTGACTAATGGCCACAGCAAGACTGACATTAGCCACACTGACTAATGGCCACAGCAAGACTGACATTAGCCACACTGACTAATGGCCACAGGAAGACTGACATTAGCCACACTGACTAATGGCCACAGGAAGACTGACATTAGCCACACTGACTAATGGCCACAGGAAGACTGACATTAGCCACACTGACTAATGGCCACAAAGTCATTGACCGTTTTGGAACCACATTGATAAATGTGGCGTTTGACGTCATCGAACACAGTATCTGAAATGTCACTGCAGGCCATCCAGCTTGTCACACTGGATATTAATATTAATGGATGATATTAATAAAGCTTCAATAGTCAGCACGCAAACACAACATACCTTCCAGGGACATGAAAGAATGGCCAGATTTAAGAGACATTTTAATGTAGATCATTGGAAATATTTTCCTATGGTTTGTTCTTCATGGAATTGAAAAGATTCTTCACCATTGTCTGTCTCCGGAGGAATCCACTCTTGAACAGATTAGATTTCCAATTGGTTTCAACAGAAAAGGGTCAAATCCCTTCCAATTTCTGGTCGGTCAAAGTCTTTCAACAGAAATGAAACATTCAATGAAAAGGCCTAGTAAATTGGAAAAATATTATTACATCTCTTAAAGAGGCAATCTGCAGTTGCTACATCAATCTTTGGACTTACAAATTAATGATATTCACTTATTGATTATTGAAGAATAGAACTTATAAATGCTTGATGAGCTTAGTTCAACTGTCATACCCCATCAGAACCCATGATATACCCTTATTTTACTTCAATGTGTGCAAACAATGTAAATGTTAACAAACACAATATAGCATTAAAACATGGTTAAAACTATAATTTTGATATCATGGATGGTCAGTCCTTGCATCCATAGCTCTGTCTATGCAACAGCGCCTCTTCAACCTCAAGAGGCTGAAGAAATTTGTCTTGTCACCCAAAACCCTGACCAACTTTTACAGATGCACAATCGAGAGCATCCTGTTGGGCTGGTACGGCAACTGCACCGCCCCCAACAGAAGGCTCTCCAGAGGGTGGTCTGCACAACGCATCAATGGGGGCAAACTACCTGCCCTCCATGACACCTACAGCACACGCTGCCACAGGAACGCCAAAAAGATCAAGGACAACAACCACCAAAGCCACTGCCTGTTCACACTGATATCATCCAGAAGGCAAGGTCAGTACAGGTGCATCAAAGCTGGGACCGAGATACTGAAAAACAGCTTCTATCTCAAGGCCATCAGACTGCTAAACAGCAATCACTAACTCAGAGAGGCTGCTGCCTACATTGAGACCCAATCACTGGACTCTTTAATAAATGGATCACTAATCACTTTAAACAATGGCATTTTAAATAGTGCCAGTTTAATAATGTTTACATATCTTAGATTACTCATATCACATGTATGTACTGTATTTTATACCATCTACAGCACCATGTCTATGGCACTCGGCCATCTCTCATCCATATACTTATAGGTACATATACTCATTCATCCCTTTAGATTTGTGTGTATTAGGTACTTGCTGGGGAATTGTTAGATTACTTATTAGATGTGTGTGTATTAGGTATTGTTGGGGAATTGTTAGATTACTCATTAAATATTACTGCACTGTCGGAACTAGAAGCACAAGCATTTCACTACACTCACATTAACATCTGCTAGCCATGTGTATGTGGCCAATACATTTTTTTATTTTATTTCTCCAACCCCATCCCTTAGCTTTTTACCGAAACAGGGGCGGGGAGGCGGCTTTGCTATTGTTTCAACTACTGATTGCCACTTTAAAGCATGGTATGGTAAGCAGGGTAGTGTACAGTGTGTGGGGTCAATACTATAAGCATACTGTATATGCTCTCTCTCTCTCTCTCTCTCTCTCTCTCTCTCTCTCTCACTCTCTCTCTCTCTCTCTATTTCTTGTTTCCCCCTCTCTCTCTCTCACACTCTCTCCCTCCCTCTCCCTCTCTCTCTCTCTATTTATTTTTTCACTCTCACTCTCACTCTCACTCTCTCTCTCCTCCCTCCCTCCCTCCCTCCCTCCCTCCCTCCCTCCCTCCCTCCCTCCCTCCCTCCCTCCCTCCCTCCCTCCCTCCCTCCCTCCCTCCCTCCCTCCCTCCCTCCCTCCCTCCCTCCCTCTCTCTCTCTCTCTCTCTCTCTCTCTCTCTCACACTCCTCTCCCTCTCCTTCCCTCTCACTCTCTCTCTATTTATTCTTTCCCTCTCTCTCTCTCTCTCCTCTCTCTCACTCTCTCCCTCCCTCTCCCTCCCTCCCTCTCCCTCCCTCCCTCTCACTCTCTCTATTTATTCTTTCCCTCTCTCTCTCTCTCTCTCTCCTCTCTCACTCTCTCCCTCCCTCTCCCTCCCTCTCCCTCCCTCTCACTCTCTCTCTATTTATTCTTTCTCTCTCTCCTCTCCTCTCTCTCTCCCTCCCTCTCCCTCTCACTCTCTCTCTATTTATTCTTTCTCTCTCTCCTCTCCTCTCTCTCTCCCTCCCTCCCTCTCCCTCTCACTCTCTCTCTATTTATTCTTTCTCTCTCTCCTCTCCTCTCATCTCTCTCTCTCCCTCCCTCTCCCTCTCACTCTCTCTCTATTTATTCTTTCCCTCTCTCTCTCCTCTCTCTCCCTATGGGGTGGGGAGCTATAAATTAAAGTGGGGAATTACTGCTAACTGTTGGAATAAATTTAAGCGCTTTTGCATCTGTAAACACAGTCTGACTGCGTAATTACTGCACACTCCCACTGAGAGCATCGAAGGAGAGCGAGAGGGATGAGGGAAGAAATGGGAAAGGAGAGAGAGAGGGATGAGGGAATAAATGGGAAAGGAGAGAGAGAGGGCAGCGGGGGGAGTACATGGAGGGGGATCTGACTTGGGCTTCGTGAGTCGAGGTTGGATAGTAGATTTATTTACAAATTTTGTTTATCTTGTTGTTAAGTGTAAAAGGGAGCAATCTGTATCCTTTTGTTGATTTATTTGAGCATGTTTCCAAGGCCTCTGTGCACATGTGTACTCTGCTAAAAGGGAATTAATTCTGTCTTAATTTATATAATAAAGGCACAGATTGATAATATCAATATTACACACATTAACAATAGCTGCATCACCATGCTTTTGAAAAACAGGGCTGCTACCGTGTGTGTAGGCTTAGCCAGGCATTCATGGATCCCAACAGAGGTAACTGAGCCAATAACATTTTAAAGTATTTATTTTCACTGTGATTGTCCATGTAAAAAAAAAGTTTGATTTTGGTTCAGTTGATCTTTGCTGCCCAGCAGGTAAAATAAGAGTTGTAGATAATCAAGCAGGAACCAAAGAGCTTGAGAATGCTCAATCAGTAATCAAAGGGAGAAGGATTCTTCACATGTCACTCACACTCCAAGGAAAATGATGACAGCCTCTTAAAAAAAGATATAGGAACATCAGGCTGACTGGAGGGGGAGATACCATGGAGGCTCGAGGGAGAGATGAGTTGATGTAGTATGTGAACAAAAACACAGTGGTAAAACTGCAGTAAGAGCAAGAAGAAAAATCATAGAACTGGACGAGAACAACATAAACACAACGGGTGATGTTAACACAGTATATCACATGGAAGAGATTAGGGGAAACAGCAAGAGGGTGAGCAGGGGGGTGTAGAGGACGGAGGGGGAAGGAGGGAGAGAGAGGGCAAACATGTTGGAGCTCTTATCAGTGCCGAGTTGATTGAGAGGCTGTGCAGAGTGCTTCAGATAGTGAGAGAGCAGCGGTTGCCTTGGGGATCATTGGCTTCTCTGTGTCACATACACCCCACACCTCCTCTTCACACACACACACACACACACACACACAAGGCGCACGCACACACACGCGTACTCACAAACTCACACACACAAGCTTTTTAGCAGGTGCAAACAGGCCCAGCACTAACCAGGTAACAAGGTCTGGAGCCTGTTCATTCCAAAACCCTGTATATCCATTTTAATTCCAAAACACTATATATCCATTCTCAGAAATGTTGGTAAATTGGCTTATCTTTTTAAAGAACTTACAAAAGAGATTGCTGTGTTTTTCCACTATCTAATCATGGCATGGGGTCATTCAATGAGGGCTCCCGAGTGGCGCAGCAGTCTAAAGTACTGCGTGTCAGTGCAAGAGGCGTCACTACTGTCCCAGGTGGTATCACATCTGGTCGTGATTGGGAGTCCCATATGGCAGTACACAACTGGCCCATCATTATCTGGGTTTGGCCAGTGTAGGCCGTCCTTGTAAATAAGAATTTGCCTGGTTATATAAAACATTTTTTTTTTATGGTTTCATTTCAGAGAGACAAATATCATGTTTATTTGCATAACGCTATATATCAGTGTCACTCTCAAAGAAATAAGTATTAAAGTGATAATATGTAACTTATTGGGCTTCATTTTTTTATTTTTTTTTATTTTACCTTTATTTTACTAGGCAAGTCAGTTAAAGAACAAATTCTTATTTTCAATGACAGCCTAGGAACAGTGGGTTAACTGCCTGTTCAGGGGCAGAACGACAGATTTTGTACCTTGTCAACTCGGGGATTTGAACTTGCAACCTTTCGGTTACTAGTCCAATGCTCTAACCACTAGGCTACCCTGCCGCCCCATGACCAAATTATCATAGAAATGTGAGTTATAGATCTATCATTCTACCTGAAAGCAAGTCGAATAGCGGTAGATATGTTCTATGTGCTCTATTTCTATGCTTCCCATTCCCGATAAGTTTTTTTTTTTGTCTTTGACTTTTGGTTTTGTTCACCAGCTTCAAACAGCTTAAAAAACAATATTTTTGGTTATGAAAATATATTTCACAGCGGTTTAGATGGTACAATGATTCTCTACACTATATTATCTTATTTTGTCACATAAACTGAAATGGGGTGAACTATTACAGTTTTAGCATCCAGGAAACAGCGGAGTGATTTCTGCATAGTGCAAAGTTAGGGAGAGTGGGATAAATTAAGCCATATTTACATTCAGCATCACTATGTCAAGGGACATATGATATTCTATCTAACAAAGGTCTGCATACTGCATATTTCAGGATGGTGTGTATCCCTGGAAATAATCTGAATTTTTAAAAGCTTGTCCAAAAAGGTGGTCTCTTGACATGGATATTGGGTAAATTGAGCCGCTGAACTGGGTAAGTTAAGCCACACACACATTTCTGTACTGAATGAAAAATGACCACTACATTTTAAAAACCATGTCTATCTTTATTTCCCAAACACAATTCAACACAATCACAATCGCTCTTTTGTCTTTTCATGATTTTAAGCAATATGCAGAAATCGCTCCACCATTTCCTGGTTGCTATAATTCTAATAGTTCACCTAATTTCAGTTTAAGTGACATAACAAGCAATGTACATTGTAGGGAATCATTGTACCATCTAAACCGTTGTGAAATATCCTTTCAATAACCAAAAATATTGTTTTTTTTAGACTTTCAATGAGAAGGACAGATCTATTACTCACATTTCTATGTGAATTTGGTCGGGTCGCATAAAAAGTGACATGTTGCAGCTTTAACAACAAACAAACATTTTGTGCTGATTAAATCACTTATAACATAGGCCAGACCCTGTTGTTACCTCATATCCCAGGGATAATGCCTTGCATTACTCCTGGGAAGAAAACACTTATAACATAGGCCAGACCCTGTTGTTACCTCATATCCCAGGGATAATGCCTTGCATTACTCCTGGGAAGAAAACACTTATAACATAGGCCAGACCCTGTTGTTACCTCATATCCAAGGGATAATGCCTTGCATTACTCCTGGGAAGAAAACACTTACATTTGCTCAATTTGCCATTGGTTTAACCATGGGCTCAACTTACCCCAAGGCCATTGGCTCAACTTACCCCAAGGCCATTGCCTCAACTTACCCCAAGGCAAACATTTTGACTACATTAGCCCACACAGGCACAAGGATGCACTTTCATGCTAGGTTTAGGACCTCATATTGAAGCTTATAGAGATCCCAATTGATGTATAAAACAATCTTAAAATGAACTACTTGGTGTAGAAACCTAATATTTTGGGCAAAATCTGTTTTTTAGAGTTAACTTATTTACCAGTTTTCCCATGTGGTTTCTTTCTTACCCCACTCTCCCCTACTGCTAGATTTTACACAGTCAAATCTAACAAATAACTACATTTTTAATAAAGAACTTTACAAATGCTTTGTGACATCAATATTTAAAAACACTTTTAAAAAATGAACCAATACAGTAATATGAGATATGTATGTAAAACATTTACATTTGACATTTTAGTAATTTAGCAGATGCTCTTATGCAGAGCCACTTACTGTTTGTGCATTGATCTTAAGATAGCTAGGTGAGACGACCATATCACAGTCAAATATACAGTATACCAACTGTCCATTCCAGCTAAACAATGGATATACAGAATAGAGTTTAAAAATATATATATTTTAATACACCTCTAAAATCTATGAATAACAAAATCTCAGAACACACATATGAAGGTACCCCTAAGCAATAATTTCTAGTGAAAAAATAAATGTGAAAAATGTGTGGATATAGCCTTTTGGAAATAATCTCTTCATATACAGATATATTAAGCACCTTTCTACATTTCAATTGGCTGAATAGTTCTACGTGCTGACATGTCTTACTGACTTTTCCTGATGTTTTATCACAACTTCACTTTGGGTCTCTGACACACTCTCTTTTCTTCCTCCCACTCTACCTTTCATTCCCCAATCCCCTGCCTCTTGCTTCATCAGGCATACTGTATCCCTTGGAAATGATCTCCTCTCTTCTCTCTCAGTCCCTCAATAATTAACACCAAGGTTCTATGCTTGTCTGCTCTCAGCAAAACCCAGGGGGACATGAGAGAGAGAAGGAATGAGAGAGAGAGAGAGAGAGAGAGAGAGAGAGAGAGAGAGGGAACGAGAGAACGAGAGAGAGAGAGAGAGAGAGAGAGAGGGAACAAGAGAGCGAGATAGAGGGAACAAGAGAGAGGGAACAAGAGAGAGGGAACAAGAGAGAGGGAACGAGAGAGAAAGGGAACGAGAGAGAAAGGGAACGAGAGAGAGGGAACAAGAGAAAGAGAGAATGAGAGAGAGAGAGAACGAGGGAGAGGGAACAAGAGGAGAGAGAGGAGAACAAGAGAGAGAGAGGAAACGAGAGAGAGAGAGAGAGAGAGAACAAGAGAGAGAGAGAGAAAGAGAGAGAGCGAGATAGAGAGAGAGAGAGGGAACAAGAGAGAGGGAACGAGAGAGAGAGAGAACGAGAGAGAGAAAGGGAACGAGAGAGGGAACAAGAGAAAGAGAGAACAAGAGAGAGAGAACGAGAGAGAGAGAGAGAGAGGGAATGAGGGAGAGAGGGAACAAGAGATAGAGGTAACAAGAGAGAGGAGAGAGAGAGAGAGAGAGAGAGAGGGAGACAAGGAAAGAGGGATGTAGGGATGTTGCACATTTCACTCCTACTCCAGGTACATGTGCAGCAACCATCAAAGCATTACTGAAACTAGTACTGTTGATTAAGTACATACTCCATCAATAGAAACATCAGTTAAAATTCTGATCACTTTCCCTCTGAACAGAGAATACTCATTCTGTCTCCATCAGTGATAGATATATGGGCTGGTAGAACTGCATGTTACTAGAGAGCCTGTACTGCCTGTGAATGTGACATAATTACAACATTTCTGAGACTCTACAACAGTCTGGGTCACAAATGGAAAAATAAATCTATACTTACTTGTATTCTATATTCAATTGGCTGCAGTAACGCCAGGAACTGAAACAAAACTCTCTATGAAAAATATGGTCACAGCTACTGACAAAGACCATCGCAAACATTGAAATAATGTCCCTGTCACAGGTGATAAACTGAGCTTGCAGTACAAAATCACACAGGTACTGCCTCCCAGATATCAGTCCTAAAAAAGAGCAGCATGCTCTTAGATGCCTCTTCAATGAGTTGCCCTACTATCTTACTGGCAGACTGCAGAGCACCACACAGCTCTCCCCAGAGAGGCCATCATGCCAGTGTACACGACTCCCACCACTGGGCTCCAAAGATAAACTCCCAGCAGAAAAATCAAACAAATGCATCTGCCAATGCAACAGTGTCTCTGCAGTAGCCGAATGTGGCATGATGTTAGGCAAGCACGATAAATATTAAAGAAGTGGAAAAATGATTTGTCTAGAGGCAGTTTGTTTGAAATGGTTTGTTGATCTATTGGCAAAATTAACTTGACAGACTAAGAGAAATATAAGCGAGAAGGTCAAAGCAAAACAGAAGCAAGGGAGGTGGTGGAGGAGGAGGAGAGTGAGACTTTTGATGATTAGGTATTAGCAGTGCAGATATATCACTGGTATTGATCAGTGCACAGCCAGGCACTTAACAGCCCCCCCCACCACACACACACACACACACTAGCGCAACACCCCAAAGTGAACTGAGTCAACACTCAGATATAAATTAATATTTACATAGTGGTACACTTCACACCATAAATTACAATTGCATGACACGCAAAGGAAGTTGCTGATGCACAGATGCATCACACATGCTCTCTCTCTATTTCTCTCTCTCTTTCTCTTCTCTCTCTCTCTCTCTCATACATACAAATATTGTGAAACCACAAAACACATCTACAAATAGAGCTGTTGTTGAAAGGTGACCCACTCACAGTGTATGTGTTCATTCATTGCTAATGCACATTTATATAGCCAGGCATCTGGGTTTCCCTATCAGACACACCATCACCCTTGCACCTCCGGCAGAGCCATTTGTAGATACCGCCAGTACGCATGCTAAAGGAACAGGATAACATGGAAGAGCGTAGGGGGAGAGAGCAGAGCAAACCACACAGTAAGTGTGGCATAAATGAAGACAGCTCATGCATCATTGATCACACTTGCACTAATTTACAGTATTCATGCAGAGGTTGATATTCACTATCATCAACCCTAGATGTACAACTGACTTTCCCTTTCCTTTCCTGCTGTCGTTACAGCGTGTCCTTTAGAAACGTCACCTCAGTGTCCTAACCACGGTCATTAAAGGTCCCTGGACAGGGAGGAACGGTGTTACAGTAATCAAGAAACCCTGGCCAGCCCTATAATTGCCGTACCTTTGCCAGCCAATCAGCGACTAGTGTATCTGGTGCTCTGATTGGATGCCCAGCCTCTGTAGCCCACCACCCCCATGGTGAACACTTCCCAAATCACAACCCCAGATGAGGAGATGTAGAGTGGGATACACGAAAGAGATGGAAATAAACGAACTGACATCATCCTTTATCTACTGTCATCCTTTTGATGTGGTCTTTGCATGGCCACTGTGTCTACTATGGGCCCTTTGTATGGAAATTAACAACAGTAACCAAGGCAGCAGAGAGAATAAAGAGAGATTATACACAGATGCATGTCCCTATAACATCAGCCGGCAATATCACTATCATTATTACAGTGTCTGTGGAATAATAGTGATCATAATTTGTATTTGGCTATGAAGTTATGCTCATGTATAGTTCAAAAAGCCCATGTGGAGACCTACAGATGTAAGATCTTAATTTGACCTATACTGTCACAGCAAAATAATCCTACAGCGACAGGATTTGAACGTTTACTCCATAATGTTGCTTGATCGGTGGTTAGGCTATCGGCTGGCCAAAAGTAGGCTACATGAGAAGTACAATACTGTTAATAAATCCATGTGTTAGTGTGGGATTTCAGTGACTTTTTGTACATCAAGAAGCTCATCTGCATTTCCTGCTGTGCAGGAACATTTTCAGCAACAAAAGAGTGATCAAATTAAGATCCTACATCTGTGCAATATGAGGTTTGCTGAGATTCAAAACTACATGAGTCCAAAGACTAGGCTGGGTCAGCAGGTAGCCTTATGGTTAAGAGTGTTGGCCCAGTAACTGAAAGGTTTCTGGTTTGAATCCCAGAGCCGACTAGGTGACATTTTTTTGATGTGCCCTTGAGCAATGCGCTTAACACTGATTGCTACTCTAAGTCGCTCTGGATAAGAGTGTCTGCTAAATGACTAAAATGTAGGCTTCGGTTTGAGTTGTGAATCCTTATTACAATGATAGGCAGGCTACGTGTGTGTGTGTGTGTGTGTGTGTGTGTGTGTGTGTGTGTGTGTGTGTGTGTGTGTGTGTGTGTGTGTGTGTGTGTGTGTGTGTGTGTGTGTGTGTGTGTGTGTGTGTGTGTGTGTGTGTGTGTGTGTATATGTGTGTGTGTGTGCGTGTGTGTGCGCGTGTGCGTGTGTGTGTGCAAAAAAGATGGGGGGAGTGTGATAGAGAAGAGGAGGGAGCACAGGCACAGTTGAAAAATATTGGGGATGGGGGGTAGCCATGGCAATGGCAAGGCCCAAAGGCTAGTTACTGAAGGCAAGTTAATTATGGAGAGGAGGGAGATGGCTTTATTTGTCTCTGGTGGCACCTCTCTCTCTCTCCCTTTAATCTGCCACTGCAATATTGACAAGTGGCAAAAAGCTTTTTAAAAAATGTAATGATTGAAAGAGAGATAAATAGAAAGAGATGTACAGACTGAGTGAGAGGAAGAGACGGGACGATGATGTAATGGCGGCTGGGAAAGGATGTGTTGAGATGCTGCTATTTTCCTGGATATGGAAGCCTGTCTCACAGCATCGACTAAGGGTCTGAATGTACTCAACAGTGTGCACATTTAGCATTTACACAAGTTAACATTTGCACTGTTACACTGTTATTTTCAGAAAATAAGAAAATTAGCTAAACCATGAAACTGTCTTTATTTACACTTAACTTTACTTAGATGATGCTCAAAACAATTATATTAGATGGTTGTTGTTTATGCCCCATGTCCCCTTTCCCTCTCGCTCTCCCTCTCTCTCTCTTTCTCTCTCGCTCACTCCCTTGTTTACATGCCCATTGAGACTATTACCAAAATGTTCCTGCTATGATGTAAGATGTACAAGTCCTAGCCTCCTGTTCTTCCATCCATCTTTTCCTCCTCCTTCTGCAGTGCTGCTACCACTCTCAGTTTAATTGCTTGTGATTGTCAATTCCACTCTTTAATTGTTCTGACATAACAGGAGGAAAAACAATGACGTGCCATAGCCAATCTTTATCTCTGTTTCTTCTTCCCTATGCACTCCTGCAGCAAAGATAAACAAAAAAATGCAAAAAGTGAGCGAAAGAAAGAGAGGGAGGAAAAGGAGAGAAAACTGTATTCATATAATCACTCAGGCTGATGTATCTGAATGTCTCCCTCGGGGACTACATACTAGGCAAGCTTATGACATACTGTACCTACATACTAACAGTAAGTGCTTGCAGCACATATACAGTTAATCATTCATAAGATATGGGTACAATTTACATGGGTTACATTCAGGGTTGAGGAGATTCTGATTACATGTAAACTTGTAATCAGCGACTTGTAATCAGTTACGTTACCACCAAAAATATTGTAATCGAATTAAAGATACTCTTGAAAAACTAGATGATTCCTTCTTGGATTACTTTAAAAAAAATACATTATGACACCTTTCGGTTTTCTCAATTATATTAAATTCACTATGAGACCACTATGATGACACACCAAATGACAACCACCTGTCAGAGACCACTATGATGTCAGACCACTATGATAACACACCAAATGCTTTTGGTGGATCTTTTTAGTCTTCATCTAATGCATCTTAAGGAGAAAGTAATCCAAAAGTAACTGAAAGTAATCATATTATGTTACTGAGAGGGCCATTTAAAAAGTTGCGTTACCAATTACAATTTTGGACAGGTAACTAGTAACTGTAATAGATTACATTTAGAGAGGTACCTACCCAACCCTGGTTACATTTGACCTGTAATATATATGGGCATCCAGAGAAGCATTATAAGTTAACTGTATTACTGTGGGTTACAACATCCAACAACTCAAACACATTTTCAAACCTTCATAATGGAGGACCACTTAAATGACATTCACTGTTGCAGTTTCCCATTGTGACTCTAATTTGTTATAAATGGTTAAAACCAAGTTCCTCATACTTTATTTCAATTGTATGTACCCAGCAGAGCATTCCATCCTACTAACTGTAATTCTATGCATATTAAATCCCCGAAACTGTGTGAGTGTAGTATTGTGAATGTCTGTGCGTTGATCTTGTCATATGTGTTTCATCTCTAAAGGTTTTTTATTGCATTTCAATGTTACATTGAAGTGTTGTAATTATTCATGGAATATCTGATGACGTTCTATTATAGGAAATGAGTCATATAGTACAGCAGCAACAGTATGCTATGCAATACGCCCTAAGGACATTTTAGGAATGCTATCTTATCTCCAGACAAATTGCATCAAAATTGCCCTCTCTCAAGTTGAAGGCAGTCACACTGTCTGGGCTGGAGGGAAAGATTGCCTCTGCACCTCATCCAATCACACTGTGTGATAAAATAGAAAACCAGCCCATCTACCGCTGGCAATGTATCAGGTCATAAAACATTAACTTAATTGTAAAAAATGTAATAAAATAAAAAACATTGTTCTGAGCATGTTGCTACCTGTGTGGTTCACAACACACACTTTGCTGTGCAGTCTATTATCAGCCTAAAAACGTCATCCTGTGATATTTATGCATTTATGTCAATAATGTTTATGTCAATACATTGCAGTCAATGAGAAAAGATGAGTGTCACAGGGTTGAAGCTTACACTGAGTATACCAAACATTAAGATCACCTTCCTAGTGTTGAGTTGCACCCCCCCCCCCCCTTTCCCTCAGAACAGCCTCGATTCGTCGGGGGATGGACTCTACAAGGTGTTGAAAGCATTCCACAGGGATGCTAGCGGTCCATGTCAACTCCATTGCTTACCACAGTTGGGTCAAGTTGGCTGGATGTCTTTTGGGTAGAGGACTATTCTTGATACACACAGGAGACTGTTGAGTGTGAAAAACACAGCAGAATTGCAGTTATTGACACAAACCAGTGTGCCTGGCACCTACTACCAAACCTTGTTCAAAGGCCCTTACATTGTTTGTCTTGCCCAGTCACCCTCTGAATGGCACACATTCACAATACATGTCCCAATTGTCTCAAAGCTTAAACATCCTTGTAGAAAAAAAGGAAGGGGAGCGCTGCAAAGGTACACAATAGTAGGTTTTGGTAGACAGAAGGTACTAAGGTACACACTAGTAGGTTTTGGTAGACAGAAGGTACTAAGGTACACAATAGTAGGTTTTGGTAGACAGAAGGTGCGAAGGTACATAATAGTAGATTTTGGTAGACAGAAGGTGCGAAGGTACATAATAGTAGGTTTTGGTAGACAGAAGGTGCGAAGGTACATAATAGTAGATTTTGGTAGACAGAAGGTACTAAGGTACACAATAGTAGGTTTTGGTAGACAGAAGGTGCGAAGGTACATAATAGTAGGTTTTGGTAGACAGAAAGTACTAAGGTACATAATAGTAGATTTTGGTAGACAGAAGGTACTAAGGTACATAGTAGTAGATTTTGGTAGACAGAAGGTACTAAGGTACATAATAGTAGATTTTGGTAGACAAAAATCATTTTTTAACCTGTCTCCTCTCCTTCCATGATGATTGAAGTGGATTTAACAAGTGATATAAATAAGCGATCATAGCTTTCACCTGGATTCACCTGGTCAGTCCATGTCATTGAAAGAGCATGTTTTGTATACTCAGTGTATAAACTCATAGAAAGATAGACAGAGATAAAAATATATATATATATATATATATACAAACAGGCAGGCAGGCAGGCAGGCAGGCAGACATATTCACTCACTCACAAACAGACAGACAGATAGATAGACAGGCAGGCAGGCAGACAGAGAGGCAGACTGACAGAACACACAAAGGGCAGACAGGCAGATAGACAGGCAGGCAGACAGGCACGCAGGGAGGGAGGCAGGCAGACAGACAGACAGGACACACAAAAGGCAGATAGGCCCTAACGCTAACCCTAACCCAGATTCATGTCCACTTCCGGCTCAACACTAACTCCAACCTCAAACCCTGGGGGTTAGGGTTAAGGTTGAGCTGAGAAAAGATGTGGAGGGTTAGGGTTAGGTGTTGAGCCAAGATGTGGAGACAAACCTAAGGTTCAGAGTTATGGTTAGGTTTAGGGTTGAGCCGGGATGTAGACATGAAGCTAGGGTTAGGGTCAGGTTTAGGGTTGAGGTTAGAGTAAGATTTGAGCAGGGATGTGGACATGAAGCTAGGGTTAGAGTTAAGTTCAGGTTTGAATTTAAAGTTGGCCTAACTCTCTCTGTCTGCCTGTGAATGGGTCTATTTAGGCGAGAGATATGGAGGTGGGAGCACGGAGGGGGGGTTGGGTGAAAGAGAGAAATAGGTGAGAGAGGGAGGGAGGGAGAGAGAGAGAGAAAGAGAGAGAGAGAGAAGGAGGGTGTCATGTCCATAGGCATCCATAATGTAGTCAATTGGTTGAAGCTCATCTTTTACCATTGACTGCAATTTATTGTCATAAACATCATGTGTTGTGATGCTTATCTTTTTGCAAAAACATCACAGGATGACGTTTTCCAAGGGGGAGGCTGAGCCCACCCTGTGAGCCAAACAGAGTCTTAGGTGTTCTGAGGTCCACCCTAATCAGTGGACTGCAACAGATGTCCAACCTCTTGTTAACCTCGAAAACACCCTGTTCCAGCTTTGACTGACCGCCATGTTGGTGAATCTATCCTCCAAAACGGCTCTGTCCTGTTCCAATACTCTCAAACTCCACTCTTCCCTCCTTCAGCCCTTCCTCTTTCGAACGGTATGCCGATGTTTACAATGTGAAGTTTGTATTTGATTATTTTCAAAGGAAAGTCGGTCATTGTGGTCAGAATGAATGAGATGTTATGGTGGGCATGCTTTCCATTTGTGTCTTTCTTTTTTGTCATTTCCTTCTGAAAACAGCAGACGCAAATTTACTCAAGTACACACACGTAAATAAATAAATATAGGTCTATGTGGGGGGGGGGAATACTATAGATATGGGAATGATTAACCACATTTGACATGTCTTCGTGTTAGAGAGAAAGAGAGCCATCGAGAGAGAGCGAGCGAGAGAGGTCACATCTCTTTTCAGGCTCAGACAAAGTCATCTCTCTCCTTTGACCATCCTCGCAACAGCAGTCAGTCTCACTTGCTTTCCTTCAGCACCCCTTCCACCCTATTCTCCCGCTCTACATCCCTGAAACCCTTACCAGCTAGCGTCAGCGACAATGGTCAGTGCAGAGAGATGAAGAGGGTAAATACATCACGTTTCATTGCAATTTCGGCTATGCCATCGAAAAATGACGGGGGCTGAGAACTTCGAGGAAAATAATCTAGGGACTGAAGACGGTTAATGAGTAATCACAAATTCTTATCACCTAACGCACAAGTTGATCAGAGCGGTCCAGCTGTCTTGGCATAACCTATTTAATTTATTTCCATTATGACTGCACATTTACTGTAGGCTATGTCGCAGCGGGAGGATATTTGAAAAGGGTAGGTTGCTAAGAGAGAGAGATAGAGAGACTTGGCAGCACATTATTATAATGATGGTGAGTGACTGATCCACACTTGACGCTGGCGACTTAATTTGGAACTCAAGCAAGGGCGATTTTGTCGTTTCGTCTGCTTCTGGAGGGCATCGGGACGAACCTGCAAATTGCCTGAACAACGCTATGAGAGGCGCACAAAAGAAAGCCTGGGAGAAAAAGACGACTGGTGTAAAGGCGGTAAGGTGAATGTTGATCGTTTTGCCAGGGGAGGATTGCCTAGCTATTGCACTTATTCCATTGTGCATCAGTTTGGGTGAGGCTTGCTTATAGACTGTCTTGACAAGTCAAAGCTACCAGTGGTGTCTGTCTTGATAAAGTAGGCTAGGCTACTAAATACACAAATGCAGTAAATGTGGTGAGCCTCTTGCACATTTGGCATATTAACAAACAAAACGTATGCTTTTTCCATATGACTAACTTAAGCACTAAGGCCCGAGGGGGTGTGGAATATAGCCAATATACCACGGCTAAGGTTACAAATTCACGCACACTTGAATAGCCCATAGAACGTTTAAATGACATTTAATTTCGCCTATACAGGCGGTAATGGCCGCAGGAACAAGTTGGAATAGTGGAGAGCGGTTACTTCCCGTGTAGGTTACCTGTGCGTGACAAATTCTCCTTGTGTGTTTATGTTTGCGCGCGTTTTTTTAATTTATTAATGCGGCATATTAGCGGAGAAGACAGTCAACCAGGGTGCTGTAGCCCATGGTAACGATGAAGTTGGTTGTGTCAGTGGAACACATTTTCTGTGATACTGTTGTATCCTTTTAGGCATACTCCCGTCTATGACAGGCCCAATGGGGGTACCAGTAAAGATTGAAAGGCTCGACGACCTGGCACATAGCGCCTTTAGAATATCCCACTTACAAGTGTTCAGGCCAGCAACAGCCCAAATATACATATTTACATTTCTTGACTAAACCAACTAACTGAAATAGCAATGTGTAATGATGATGAATACCATTGGAATATAAATCATAGGTCTATCCCTTGGATTCTGCAGGCTCACTTGTGGTTTAAAGATTGCAGCCCATATATACACAACATTACCAAAAGTATGTGGACACCTGCTCGTCGAACATCTCATTCCAAAATCATGGGCATTAATATGGATTAGTCCCCACTTTACAGCCTCCACTCTTCTGGGAAGGCTTTCCACTAGATGTTGGAACATTGCTGCAGGGACTTGCTTCCATTCAGCCACAAGAGCATAAGTGAGGTCGGGATGATTAGGACTGTTGGGTGATTAGGACTGGCTCGCAGTCGAGGTTCCAATTCATCCCAAAGGGGTTTGATGGGGTTGAGGTCAGGGCTCCGTGCAGGCCAGTGAAGTTCTTCCACACTGATCTCGACAAACCGTTTCTGTATGGACCTCGCTTTGTGCACGGAGGCATTGTCATGCTGAAACAGGAAAAGGCTTTCCCCAAACTGTTGCCACAAAGTTGGAAGCACAGAATTGTCTAGAATGTCATTGCATGCTGTAAGATGTATCTTCACTGGAACTAAGGGGCCCGAACCATGAAAAACAGCCCCAGACCGTTATTCCTACTCCACCAAACTTTACAGTTGGCACTATACATTGGTGCAGGAAGCGTTCTCCTGGCATCCGCCAAACCAAGATTCTTCCATCGGATTGCCAGATGGTTAAGCGTGATTCATCACTACAGTGAACGCGCTTCCACTGCTCCAGAGCCCAATGGCAGTGAGTTTTACACCTCTCCAGACGACGCTTGGCATTGCGCATGGTGATCTTAGGTTTGTGTGCGGCTGCTCAGCCATGGAAACCCATTTCATGAAGCTCCCGACGAACTGTTCTTGTGCTGACGTTGCTTCCAGTGGCAGCTTTTCAGTAAGGCAATTCTACGGCAAATGTTTGTCTATGGAGATTGCATGGCAGTGTGCTTGGTTTTATAGACCTGTTGGTAACTGTGTGGCTGAAATAGCCAAATCTAATTTGAAGGGGTGTCCAAATACTTTTGTATATAAGTGTATTTCAGCCTCGCAGCAAATATCCTCTGCTCAGTGTCAGTCCTACCTAGAGTGTAGACCTTATAGGGTTGGCAGGTAGCCTAGTGGTTAGCGTGTTGGGCCAGTAACCGAAAGATTGCTAGATTGAATCCCAGAGCTGACAAGGTAAAAAAATCTGTCTTTCTGCCCCTGAACAAGGCAGTTAACCCACTGTTGCTAGGTTGTCATTCTAAGAAATAATTTGTTCTTAATTTACTTGCCCAGTTAAATAAAGGTTAAATATAAATTAGGGTGGTAAATTTCCCAGTTTTCCAGAAATACCAGTTGGACGATCCCTGGATTAGGGATGGATTAAACTGAAAATCCGGGAATCCGCCACCGGGATTTCTGGGATTTTTGGGATTTTTGGGAAAGTTACCAGACTTTTGCAACCCTAGTCCCACCCCTTTACTCAACCTTAGTCCCTCCCCTTTACTCAACCATAGTCCCTCCCCTTTACTCAAGCCTAGTCCCACCCCTTTACTCAATTCTAATCCCACCCCTTTACTCAAACCTAGTCCCACCCCTTTACTCAAACCTAGTCCCACCCCTTTACTCAAACCTAATCTCACCCCTTTACTCAACTCTAATCCCACCCCTTTACTCAAACCTAGTCTCACCCCTTTACTCAACTCTAGTCCCACCCATTTACTCAACTCTAGTCTCACCCCTTTACTCACCCTAGTCTCACCCCTTTACTCAACTCTAGTCCCACCCCTTTACTCAACTCTAGTCCCACCCCTTTACTCAAACCTAATCCCACCCCTTTACTCAACTCTAATCCCACCCCTTTACTCAAACCTAGTCTCACCCCTTTACTCAACTCTAGTCCCACCCCTTTACTCAACTCTAGTCCCACCCCTTTACTCAACAACGTGTGTTATTTCATACTGCAACACATCGGGGAGATTGACTGACACTGGCCCCAACAGGTTTAGCTTTGGAAAACAAGGATACATACAGGCCATCGAGGAACTCATTCTTTGTGGGATTGCTTTTCCTTGACATTTTTACGTGGTGAGAGTTTAGGTTCTTCTTAAGGTTTTCCATCACAACAAAGCAGCTCTTAATGCCTGTAGGTGTATTAGTTGCAGTGTAATGATTTTTCTAGTCTTTTTGAGGCTCAGTTCCCCCCTGAGCACCTTCTCTCTATTGGACCCCATCAGCCTTCCTTCTCCATTTCTCTCCATTTCTCTCCTCTCTCCCCCTTTACCTCTGTCTGTTCCTCCATAGATGGGCATTTGCATCATTTATGGCTGTTGGAGGATGGTATTAAAATCAGAGAGAAATTCCCCAGGTATTGACAATGGCTTAAGTACAGCACCTCATCCATTGAGTGGCAGAACAGCAGGCACCATTATGAGCCATCAATCACACTCCTTCCTTCCTTCGCTAAATGGACTATACTAGAATGGGGCTGGAGGCACGCAGGAATGAATCGCTTTGGGAATGGGTCTTGATTTTTCATGCAAATGTACCTTTCTTAACTCTCCGACTCAGAATATAAATTCCTCCCATTTTAGCTGTGTTATTATGGCTGAGTTTTCCTGGTGTCATTTGGGTCTTTTAGAGAATCCTGTTTTTTTCTATTTATACAGAGAGTGGAACCACATTTATTCTCGGACCGTTTGTCCTTATTACTCAGTGAAGACATCTGAATATGGGCATTTTAACGGAGAGAGGTGAACACCTAGTTCCCCATGCAAACACAGTGATGCAAATGTGTGCATAATGAATAATAGCATATTATTATTATCTTTAAATGTCACTGAGTCCCTCTGCATACATAAACGTAGCCATCAGTTTAATCAGCATCTGCATTTACCAGTACTATGATATGCTAATTACATTACTACTCAATGTTCAGTATTGTTACTCTGGGACCGCTATTGGATGACCTTCGTTGTGATACTGGATGCCATTGCCCTGGGTATAAAGATCAGTGGTTTCTGGGATATCTCTTCAGTTTAGGGTTTGGTGCCATAACAGGTACCAGCTCTCTGTTCATATGATTTCTCCTTATATTTTATTTGTCCCCTGAAGTTGTGTAGCTTACTCTAATTAAACCTTGAGACAAATCTGAAGTGGCAGTGTCCATGCATAATCATTCCTTACCCCGGCCTTATATTAGCATTAGCAGTACTAGGCAGTTGCAACTTTCTGTCAAACCATTCTCCCCCCTTCCTCTCTCTTCCTCTCATAACTTCTTCCCTATTTTTCTGTCTGTCTGTCTGTCTGTCTGTCTGTCTGTCTGTCTGTCTGTCTGTCTGTCTGTCTGTCTGTCTGTCTGTCTGTCTGTCTGTCTGTCTGTCTGTCTGTCTGTCTGTCTGTCTGTCTGTCTGTCTGTCTGTCTGTCTGTCTGTCTGTCTGTCTGTCTGTCTGTCTGTCTGTCTGTCTGTCTGTCTGTCTGCTCTCTCTCTCTCTCTCTCTCTCTCTTTATCTGCCTCTGAGCAGCCTTGTTGCTGATGTCATCAGGAAGGTGAAAAATGAGAGGAAAGAGAGAACGAGAGACTTAGGGTTTGTGTCTTCACATTGCCACCTCTCCCTCTATCCCTCTCTTCTCTTCTCCTCCATCCTCTTCTCTCACTCAGTGACAGCTGGCAGCCAGTAGGGCACAGTGGACATGCCAGCACAAGTGCAGACATTTGCCAACTCCCAGAGACATACACATAGAACATAACTAATTCATACACAGCTCTCTATCGCTCACTCACTCTCCCTTTTTCACACACACTCAAACTGTACACACAAATCAAATCAAATGGTATTTGTCACATGCGCCGAATACAACAGGTGTAGTAGACCTTACAGTGAAATGCTTATTTACAAGCCTTATAACCAACAATGCAGTTTTAAGAATATTTTTTTTCAAACTAATAAAAATACGAATAAGACATAAAAGTAACAAATAATTAAAGAGCAGCAGTAAAATAACAATAGCGAGGCTATATACAGGGGGTACCGGTACAGAGTCAATGTGCGGGGTTAGTCGAGGTAATTGAGGTAATATGTACTTGTAGGTAGAGTTATTAAAGTGGCTATGTATAGATAATAACAGAGAGTAGTAGCAGTGTAAAAGAGGGGGTGAGGGGGTGCAATGCAAATAGTCTGGGTAGCCATGTGACGAGATGTTCAGGAGTCGCATGGCTTGGGGGTAGAAGCTGTTTAGAAGCCTCTTGGAGCTAGACTTGGCACTCCGGTACCGCTTGCCATGCGGTAGCAGAGAGAACAGTCTATGACTAGGGTGGCTGGAGTCTTTGATAATTTTTAGGGCCTTCCTCTGACAGCGCCTGGTATAGAGGTCCTGGATGGCAGGAAGCTTGGTCCCAGTGATGTACCGGGCCGTATACACTACCCTCTGTAGTGTCTTGCGGTCGGAGGCCAAGCAGTTACCATACCAGGCAGTGATGCAACCAGTCAGGATGCTCTCGATAGTGCAGCTGTAGAACTTTTTGAGGATCTGAAGACCCATGCCAAATCTTTTCAGTCTGCTGAGGGGGAATATGTTTTGTCGTGCCCTCTTCACGACTGTCTTGGTGTGCTTGGACCATGTTAGTTTGTTGGTGATGTGGACACCAAGGAACTTGAAGCTCTCAACCTGCTCCACTGCAGCGCTGTCGATGAGAATGGGGGAATGCCTGGTCCTCCTTTTCCTGTAGTCCACAATCATCTCCTTTGTCTTGATCACGTTGAGGGAGAGGTTGTTGTCCTGGCACCACACGGCCAGGTCTTTGACCTCCTCCCTATAGGCTGTCTCATTGTTGTCGGTGATCAGGCCTACCACTGTTGTGTCATCTGCTAACTTAATGATGGTGTTGGAGTCGTGCCTGGTCATGCAGTCATGTGTGAACCAGGAGTACAGGAGGGGACTGAGCACGCACCCCTGAGGGGCCCCCGTGTTGAGGATCAGCGTGGCGGATGTGTTGTTACCTACCCTTACCACCTGGAGGCGGCCCGTCAGGAAGTCCAGGATCCAGTTGCAGAGGGAGGTGATTCGTCCCAGGGTCCTTAGCTTAGTGATGAGCTTTGAGGGCACTATGGTGTTGAACGCTGAGCTGTAGTCAATGAACAGCATTCTCACATAGGTGTTCCTTTTGTCCAGGTGGGAAAGGGCAGTGTGGAATGCAATAGAGATTGCATCATCTGTGGATCTGTTAGGACGGTATGCAAATTGGAGTGGGTCTAGGGTTTCTGGGATAATGGTGTTGATGTGAGCCATGACCAGCCTTTCAAAGCACTTCATGGCTACAGATGTGAGAACTACGGGTCGGTCGTCATTTAGGAAGGTTACCTTAGTGTTCTTGGGCACAGGGACTATGGTGGTATTACAGACTCAGACAGGGAGAGGTTCAAAATGTCAGTGAAGACTCTTGTCAGTTGGTCAGTGCACGCTCGGAGTACACGTCCTGGTAATCCGTCTGGCCCTGCTGCCTTGTGAATGTTTACCTGTTTAAAGGTCTTACTCACATCGGCTGCGGAGAGCGTGATCACACAGTCGTCCGGAACAGCTGATGCTCTCATGCATGTTTCAGTGTTACCTTGCCTCGAAGCAAGCATAGAAGTTATTTAGCTCATCTGGTAGGCTTGTGTCACTGGGCAGCTCTCAGCTGTGCTTCCCTTTGTAGTCTGTAATAGTTTGCAAGCCCTGCCACATCCGACGAGCGTCAGAGCCAGTGTAGTACGCTCCGATCTTAGTCTTATTTTACTCTTTGCCTGTTTGATGGTTCGTCGGAGGGCATAGCTGGATTTCTTATAAGTGACTGTATTATGCACATGCAGTCCTGTATGCAGTCAGAGTTCACAACAAATACACTGCACCCTATTGAGAAACTGGATTATAGTAACTGGATTCAGAACTCTATTATTGATAAATTAGACTCAGTATATGAAGACCACACTGGCTGAGCTGAGTGTCTGCTTCCTCAAAAGCCCCGACATTAGAGAGTACAGTCGATTTGAATCCCTGCTCTCCTGGTCTAGCCCTTTAGTGCATTGACCCCATTAATTCAACAATTTACACAAGGAACACATGCTCAGATCACTTTAGCATGCTACAGACCATTCTGTACAGCATGTAGCAACTCAGGTCCTTTAAGTTGAACAGTAAAGCTCCTTTTACCTTATTCCTTAGATTTATTGGAGCACCACCATACTAGTTAATTGGTCCAGGAAAGTCACTTGAGACATTTGAAGAATGCATAATTACTGGTTATTAAGGGTAGGATTAAAAACAGAACATGCAGTTGGTTGTTTATTTTTAATTGGTGTGTCACACTTACAGCTGGTCTTAAGAAGACTTTTGGAAGATGTATAGTTGTTGCTAATGAAAATGGGTGTTTTGTTGTTTTCTGTACATTACAATGACCTAGCCATCACTATTACTGCAGAGGTGAGAATATATTTCCATAATTAGCTTAAATGCATATCAGCAGTGCATGTTGGCCTGAACTGGAAATTCTGCATTTTGACTCTGAAACCCTCAAGTGTTTTGAGACTTGCATACAGATAAGACATTCTGTATAATGGCATACTATTTTAGATGCTCCCGAGTGACCACAAAAAGTTAGAGGAAGACGTTTTAGCAATAAGGCCCGAGGGGGTGTGGTATTGTTACGGTTTTCTTCCGTCGAAGGAGAGTCGGACCAAAATGCAGCGTGGTAATTTTCATTCATGTTTAATGACGAAGAAAAAACGAACAATACAAAAACGTAACGTGAAAACCTCTACAGCCTATCTGGTGCAAACAAACACAGAGACAGGAACAATCACCCACCAAACACTCAAAGAATATGGCTGCCTAAATATGGTTCCCAATCAGAGACAACGATAATCACCTGCCTCTAATTGAGAACCACTTCAGGCAACCATAGACTTTTCTAGATAACCCTACTAAGCCACAATCCCAATACCTACTAAAACCACAAGACAAAACACACCACATAATAACCCCCATGTCACACCCTGGCCTGACCAAAATAATAAAGAAAACCCAAAATACTAAGACCAGGGCGTGACAGGTATATGGCCAATATACCACGGCTAAGGGCTGTTCTTATCCAGGACGCAACGCTGAGTGCTTGGATACAGCCCTTAGCTGTGGTATATTGGCCATCTATCACAAAGTGCCTTATTGCTTTATTATAAAATGGTTACCAACGTAATTAGAGCAGTAAAAATAAATGTTTTGCCATACCCGGGGTATACCACGGCAGTCAGCCAATCAGCATTCAGGTCTTGAACCACCCAGTTTATATATATTGATATAACACAGCAACATAATATACATTTACTCACCTGTTGCTCACACAAAACCAAGAAGCAAAGCTCAATAAGATGTTTTATTTTAGATTTGTAAACATGTGTAACAAACAGCTAGTCTACAGAATGATTTAACGATTTAACAGTAAAAGAGGAACTGAACGTTCAGTTATTTGGACCAGCTAGAATAATTTCAGGCAGAATTTCCTCAAGCCCCATAATTTATCTGAAGTGATCAACACCTGGAGTAAAGTACTACAAATCAAACTGAGCTCGCTGCCATAAAGCATACATGAATACAGTGGCAAGTTTCATCGATTAAACTTGCAGACAACTCTGGAAAGTATTGATAAGGAATGTTCTCCACAGACTGTCTGGTTCTGATAATTATATTTCATCAACTCTTCATGGCAAGGTTTTAATATCACAATTCTGACAGACTGTTGATTCAGATTCCCAGAGATATGTTCAGCCCTCTTCCACAAATGGGACCTGACATTTGGGTTGGTTTGATGTTAGTGAGGGGGCTGGAGGCTTAACAACAGTATTAAAAACGTGGATTTGATCTCTCTGGGCTTTCTGGAGGGCTGGGTTACAGACCTCTCCACCAGATTATGAAAGTACAGATGCCAGCCATTGCAAACACATGAGATTATGGCTACACAAATGTAGAGTGGCAGCAGACAAGATTATAGTACAAGATTAGGCCATGCATGCGCCCACACATAAATGGATATGCATGCCCTCACACTGTCTCTCGCTCTCTTGCTCTCTCTCCTCCCACCCCCCTCTCTCTTTCCCACACACACATTAATACATTCTTACAGTTGTGCTCAGAAACATACCCACGTGAGTTCCCACTCGTAAAATGCACACACACGTAAACACATGAACTCAATAGCTATGTGTAATCCGGGATTATTACAGTACAGAGAGGCAGTGCTTGTCAGACACTTCATATTAAAGCCACCACACAATGCAGCAGCAGATTAGAGGGAGGCAGGAATAGAAATAAAAAGAAGTACAGGACAGGATCAAGATGAACATGGAGGGATGAGAGAGGAGAGACAGTGATGAAGACAAAGAGGGAGGAGGACTTGTTGTGAGATAGATGGATACAGAGACATAGGGAGAGAGAGAGAGAGAGGGGGAGAGAGAGAGAGAGAGAGAGAGAGAGAGAAAGAGAGAGAGAGTGAGAGAGAGAGCAATACAGAGAGAGAGAGGGAGAGAGGGAGGGAGAGAGAGAGAGAGAGAGAGAGAGAGAGGGAGGGAGAGAGAGAGAGAGAGAGAGAGAGAGAGAGGGAGAGAGAGAGAGAGAGAGAGAGAGAGAGAGAGAGAAAGAGAGAGAGAAAGAGAGAAAGAGAGAGAGTGAGAGAGAGCATAGGGAGAGAGAGAGAGGGAGGGAGAGAGGGAGAGAGAGAGAGAGAGAGAGAGAGAGAGAGAGAGAGAGAAAGAGAGAGAGAAAGAGAGAAAGAGAGTGAGAGAGAGAGAGAGAGCAGAGAGAGAGAGAGAGAGAGAGAGGGAGGGAGAGAGAGAGAGAGAGAGAGAGAGAGAGAGAGAGAGAGAGAGAGAGAGAGAGAGAGAGAGAGAGAGAGAGAGAGAGAGAGAGAGAGAGAGAGAGAGAGAGAGAGAGAGAGAGAGAGGGAGGGAGAGAGAGAGAGAGAGAGAGAGAGAGGGAGAGAGGGAGGGAGAGAGAGAGAGAGAGAGAGAGAGAGAGAGAGAAAAGAGAGAGAGAGAGAGAGAGAGAGAGAGAGAGAGAGAGAGAGCAATACAGAGAGAGAGGGAGAGAGGAGAGAGAGAGAGAGAGAGAGAGAGAGAGAGAGAGAGAGAAAGAGAGAGAGAAAGAGAAAAGAGAGAAAGAGAGAGAGTGAGAGAGAGCAATACAGAGAGAGAGAGAGAGAGAGAGAGAGAGAAAACAGGATTTACCAGGGCTCTATGGGGATGTGAGACAGTTTGCATGCCTTCCAGTTGCCCTATCAGATGGATATCATTGTGACCGCAATTTTTATCATCAACACTAATTAATGACAGGCGAGCTGGCATGTTTGAGCTAATTTGGCTTGCTTGGCATTCAGATGTTGTGAGTTGCATTTAACGGATTTCTCCCCTGAGGCTTACAGTACGTCTACTCCTCTAGTACCTCTACTCCTCTAGTACCTCTACTCCTCCAGTACCTCTATTCCTTCAGTACCTCTACTCCTCTAGTACCTCTACTCCTCCAGTACCTCTATTCCTTCAGTACCTCTACTCCTCTAGTACCTCTACTCCTCTAGTACCTCTACTCCTCCAATACCTCTATTTCTTCAGTACCTCTACTCCTCTAGTACCTCTACTCCTCTAGTACCTCTATTCCTCCACTACCTCTACTCCTCTAGTACCTCTACTCCTCCAGTACCTCTATTCCTTCAGTACCTCTACTCCTCTAGTACCTCTACTCCTCCAGTACCTCTATTCCTTCAGTACCTCTACTCCTCCAGTACCTCTACTCCTCCAGTAACTTTACTCCTCTTGTACCTCTATTCCTCTAGTACCTCTATTTCTCCAGTACCTTTACTCCTCTAGTACCTCTACTCCTTCAGTACCTCTACTCATTCAGTACCTCTATTCCTCCAGTACCTCTACTCCTCCAGTACCTCTACTCCTCTAGTACCTGTACTCCTTCAGTACCTCTACTCCTCCAGTACCTCTATTCCTCCAGTACTTCTATTCCTCCAGTACCTCTACTCCTCCAGTTCCTCTATTCCTTCAGTACCTCTATTCCTCCAGTACCTCTATTCCTTCAGTACCTCTACTCCTCCAGTTCCTCTACTCCTCCAGTACCTCTATTCCTCCAGTACTTCTATTCCTCCAGTACTTCTATTCCTCCAGTACCTCTACTCCTCTAGTTCCTCTATTCCTTCAGTACCTCTATTCCTCCAGTACCTCTATTCCTCCAGTACCTCTATTCCTTCAGTACCTCTACTCCTCCAGTACTTCTATTCCTTCAGTACCTCTACTCCTCCAGTTCCTCTATTCCTCCAGTACCTCTATTCCTCCAGTTCCTCTATTCCTCCAGTACCTCTACTCCTCCAGTACCTCTACTCCTCCAGTACTTCTATTCCTTCAGTACCTCTACTCCTCCAGTACCTCTACTCCTTCAGTACCTCTACTCCTCCAGTACCTCTACTTCTCCAGTACTTCTATTCCTCCAGTACCTCTATTCCTCCAGTACCTCTATTCCTCCAGTACCTCTATTCCTCCAGTACCTCTATTCCTCCAGTACTTCTATTCCTTCAGTACCTCTACTCCTCCAGTACCTCTACTCCTTCAGTACCTCTACTCCTCCAGTTCCTCTATTCCTCCAGTACCTCTATTCCTCCAGTACCTCTACTCCTCCAGTACCTCTATTCCTCCAGTACCTCTATTCCTTCAGTACCTCTACTCCTCCAGTTCCTCTATTCCTCCAGTACCTCTATTCCTCCAGTACCTCTATTCCTTCAGTACCTCTACTCCTCCAGTTCCTCTATTCCTCCAGTACCTCTACTCCTTCAGTACCTCTTCTCCTCCAGTTCCTCTATTCCTCCAGTACCTCTATTCCTCCAGTACCTCTACTCCTCCAGTACCTCTACTCCTCCAGTACCTCTATTCCTTCAGTACCTCTACTCCTCCAGTTCCTCTATTCCTCCAGTACCTCTACTCCTTCAGTACCTCTACTCCTCCAGTACCTCTACTCCTCCAGTACCTCTATTCCTTCAGTACCTCTACTCCTCCAGTTCCTCTATTCCTCCAGTACCTCTATTCCTCCAGTACCTCTATTCCTTCAGTACCTCTACTCCTCCAGTTCCTCTATTCCTCCAGTACCTCTACTCCTTCAGTACCTCTACTCCTCCAGTTCCTCTATTCCTCCAGTACCTCTATTCCTCCAGTACCTCTACTCCTCCAGTACCTCTACTCCTCCACTCCAGTACCTCTATTCCTCCAGTACCTCTACTCCTCCAGTACCTCTACTCCTCCAGTACCTCTATTCCTCCAGTACCTCTACTCCTCCAGTACCTCTACTCCTTCAGTACCTCTACTCCTCTAGTACCTCTATTCCTTCAGTACCTCTACTCCTCCAGTACCTCTACTCCTTCAGTACCTCTACTCCTCCAGTTCCTCTATTCCTCCAGTACCTCTACTCCTCCAGTTCCTCTATTCCTTCCGTACCTCTATTCCTCCAGTACCTCTATTCCTCCAGTACCCCTATTCCTCCAGTACCTCTATTCCTCCAGTACCCCTATTCCTCCAGTACCTCTATTCCTCCAGTACCTCTACTCCTCCAGTACCTCTATTCCTCCAGTACCTCTATTCCTCCAGTTCCTCTATTCCTTCAGTACCTCTATTCCTCCAGTACCTCTACTCCTCCAGTACCTCTACTCCTCCAGTTCCTCTATTCCTCCAGTACCTCTATTCCTTCAGTACCACTACTCCTCCAGTTCCTCTATTCCTCCAGTACCTCTACTCCTTCAGTACCTCTATAGGTTCTTAGGTTAAAAACATAGATCAAATGCTGATGTTTATAACACTTACAGATCAACACTCAAAGGTTGTGTTCATAAAACTATTATATTTACTATGTCTTTTGGTTTTTTTTGTAAGGAAATTGTAGATAATAGTAATTTATTCCCTATGCTTGGTTATAAAGAAAAGAAGAATGCATTCAACCAATCACACAGTTCATTTTCCTGTTCTCATAAATAAGGTGAGCAGTGTAGAGTAATGGTTTCTTGGAATCCATCAGTTACCCTATATAGCTGGTTATTTCTCAGCCATTTTCCAGAGAGACCCATTCTGAGCCACAGTTTGAGGATATGGCAGTAGACTGAATGTAGACTAGAGAGCTATTTCGAGGTAACTGAGCCCACAGCCTGTCCAGATGTTTCCCCCCTGAGACATCTGTGTGGATTACCTCAAATTACGCCCTTCATCTGAACCCTAAATAAATTATACACACAATTGTGTTTTACTTGCCATATGGGGATATATTCTCTACCAACCAACCAATCAATCATTCCTTCAATTCAACCCCTCGATCAATCATGTTTTAGTGGATGATGTGTGTTAAGCTGTAGATGAGCCGTCACAGGAAGCTTAACATAATGAGATAAAGCAGAGGACCGCACCTAATTGGATTACATTAGCAGATCGCATTCACAACAACAAAGACAGGCCTGAATTAAATAAGTCCCATTCAAACACAGTTTGTTGTGAAGATGAGACTGGATCAGGTGCAGGTGGGTGGCCTTCCGGAAAGCAGCGCCGAGAGGCATATGTGTGTGTGTGTGACGAGTAGAAACAGGTCCATGTCCACACAGACCTGTCCCTCCTGCACCTTGGACAGCTTCATTCCTCTCTTCTTCCCTCCATCCATCCCAAGTTCCCTCCTGCCATTGAGAAATCATCTCTGTGCTTCAGACTCTCTGGTCATCGTTTATGCTTCAGATTCTCTCGTCTTGTTGGTGAAATGAAGTACAATGATCAGTTGTGCAGAAAATGTCGCAGAGTTCAAATGGAGTTCATTGGCACTGTTGTGTCTCCTGGATGTTTTTTTGTTGCTCTCTGTCCTGTATAGCCAGAGTGAAATGTGGACGAGGCTTGGGATGACATGTCCCACCACTAATAATTTATTTCTCAGTCTGGTGTGTATCCATACTGGAGGTCTTCACAGAACCACCTGTACCCGAGACCCGATCTGGGACCCGAGCGGGTCCGGATCCACAATTGTAAATAATGTCACGGGTTTGGGTCTGATCCGATATGGTTTTAACTGACTTGTCTGAAAGGGCCCGTACAGATCCGAATGCGACTACTGCAGCAGAGACAGAGAGACAAATTTCATAATTTATGCTGCTGCTCTTGCTTTTCACGAGAGTGAAGCGTGTCGCGTGTAGCTTGTTGTTGGTCAATCATGAGTCATCAAAGCGGCAATAGGCTACAGTCATAGAGCCTAGCTCTGTGTGTGGCAAAAGTTAGGAGATATCTAATCAGGGTTGGGGAGTAATGGATTACATGTAAGGGATTACAAAAAACGGTAACTGTAATCTGTTACGTTACCAGCAAAAATATTGTAATCAGATTACAGATACTTTTGAAAAACTAGATGATTACTTTGAGGATTACTTTTAAATTCAGAAAGGATGTTTGTGGAAAATGACATTCAAATCAACATTGAAAAAGTCAGAGATCACTATGATGACACACCAATTGTTTTTGATAGATCGCGGGAAAAGTGCAGGAATAGGCTTTTGTAGGCTACAGTCCAAGCTATGTCTTCCAATGATGAGACTGCTGTCGGCATCCAAAGATTATTCAACTTGAATATATGCTTGGAGGTAAGGATGACAGCAGTGGTGTATTTTACAGTGATACGGATATCACTAATGATTGATATCTACATGGTGCTGCTCTCTCATTTAGTTATTTGCGCCTTACGGATTGTGGTTGTTGAGGATGGCTGCTCACAAATCTAAATGTGTATTTGAACCCAATAATGGTTGAATTCAAGAAGCTTAAGATGCCTGTCAATCATTGTTGTTTATGAACACAGCATCTCTTTGTCAACTTGAATCATTTCCTCCATGACAACAAAATCATAAACAACAGAGTAGGACTGGCTAATAAATCCTTCGTTTTGGGGTCATGCTCATGTAAAACAATTTTGCTAATCTATACTTCCATATTTCCAAGTCCAATTCTTGAAGATCAAGAGGTATAACATTTATAGAATGACTGGAATTCTGATAGACTTTGGTTTTTAATGTAAAGATATCATTTAATCGTGTTATTATATGTAGTAGAAAGCGATGGGTTAGAAGAAGCCTACATAACCAACCCATAAAGTCAAATGTAACATCCATATATGGCCAGCTATGTAAACTCTTAAAATGTATTTATCCTGCAATAGATGTTGTTCAGTACCTAACATACATTTTGGTCTTCTTCTAATGCCTCTTCATTAAGGAGAATGTCATCTAAAAGTAACGGAATGTCATCAGATTATGTTACTGAGTTTGGGTCGTCCAAAAGTTACGTTACTGATGACAGTTTTGGACGATGTAACGGATTATATTTAGAAAGTCACCTACCCTGTATCTAATCAATGGAAAATGGAATCAAAATGATGGATTTAAAAGTTAAAGGAGAAGGACAGGCTACAATGACCAGTAGCCAACAGGTAGGGTGCTACTTAATATTCTGAATGGAGTTGTTGTTATTTGTAACTGTAGGATGAGAAAGCGCGTGCACTGCAGCCTCAGTTAGCCCAGCTAGCTAGCTAGCTAACGTTAGATAGCTTAACTAGCTTCTCCCGGTTTGATGCAGTCAAGACAGTTACAACGTAATTATATTTGATGTTAAATAACCTAGCTATGGCAGCTATTAGTCTACTGTAGCGTGAGTCTTGGTTGGTTGCTGTCTCTCGTCTCTTGCTCCTTCCTCCCTGTGTCACTCGCTCACAGTATAGTCCCTTGCCGCTTGCTAGAACTGCACTTCTCTCCCTCCTCTCGCTCTTTATCAGCTCTGGTTAATAAAGTAGCTTAAAAATGTACTTTTCTGCTGCTTCCCACACTTGGATTGGATCTGGCTCCAACCAGGTCTAAACGGAATGGGTCCATCTGTCCTCGGGTCCATTCGGAATGGGTGTCTCTATTTAAAAATGTATTTATGCATATCGGGTCCAGGTAGGAAAGCCCCAGGTTCATTTCGGAACAGGTCCAACTTTTTGAACCTGTGAAGACCTCTATTCCATACCCACTGGGAACACACTGGTTGAATCAACGTTTGTTTCCACGTCATTTCAATTCAATTGAACCAACGTGAAATAGACATCTGTGCCCAATGCTCGCTTAACCCGGAAGCCAGCCGCACCAATGTGTTGGAGGAAACACTGTCCAGCTGGCGACCTGAAGTCAGTGTGCATGCTCCCGCCCACCACAAGGAGTCACTAGAGCGCAATGGGACAAGGATATCCCTGCAGGCCAAACCCTTCCCTAACCCGGACGACTCTGGGCCAATTGTACGCCATCTCATGGGTCTCCTGGTCACAGCTGGCTGCGACACAGCCCGGGATCGAACCCTGGTCTGTAGTGACGCCTCTAGCACTGCGATGCAATACCTTAGACCGCTGCGCCACTCTGGAGACCCCGAATGCTGCATTTCTGTTAATACTCTAATACAAAGGTTCCAGTGTGTAGTCAGGTTCAGGTGAATACTATTGTCACACAGAGAGACACGTTGGTAAAAACCAAAGTGGATCACCAGAATACCTATGAGAATGTATTGTACAGGCCTGTCACTGTGCAGCTCATCTTGCTGGGGTGGGAGGGGGTGGTGTCACTATAGCAGATGTCTATTCTCAATGTTACAGAAATAATACGGACTGCCACCTGAATTCTTGATATACAATTCTCCAAAGTGTCAGACAGCTAACAGGCTTCAGTAGAGGACTCATAGTCAGCCATATGAGTGTGTACTTGTTCCAGCATACACACTGTCTGGAAATATTAGAGAAATACTAGCTTAGCAAACATACCAAGTTGTCTCAACATTGAAGTGAAGTCATTGCCTTTGTGGCGGTGTTATTAAGGGAATGGGTTTATGACTAGCAGCTTTTCAAGAACTAAAGGAAGAGCTGCACTCACTTTCAATTGTAAAATCTGCAATATAGCTAATGGAATATTGCCTTGTAGTCAGTGTGGGAAAGGACCCACAAGACGAAAGTTGACACAGAGAGAGACAGGGGAGAGGGGGGAGAGAGAGAGAGAGTGTGTTAGAGTGGAGTTTGGGGTTGTTGGAGTAGACCGCAGAGAGAAAAGGAATTGAAAGAGAAAAATAGGAGAGTAAAGGGAGCGAAACAAGAGACAGATGGAGAGTGACAAAAAGTCAATCAAGTGGGCATGTGGAGACTGAGATGTAGAAACATTAGGGATGTTTTACGACAGAGGGAGAGAATCAGGACCTCGAGAATTAAACGGGGACTCTGCCCAATGTCCCTCTATTCTCTCTTTGCTGCCGTCTCCTTCCATTTGTCTCTCTTCGCTGCCGTCTCCTTCTATTTGTCTCTCTTTGCTGCCGTCTCCTTCTATTTGTCTCTCTTTGCTGCCGTCTCCTTCTATTTGTCTCTCTTTGCTGCCGTCTCCTTCCATTTGTCTCTCTTTTTCTCCTTCTATTTGTCTCTCTTTGCTGCCGTCTCCTTCTATTTGTCTCTCTTTGCTGCCGTCTCCTTCTATTTGTCTCTCTTTGCTGCCGTCTCCTTCCATTTGTCTCTCTTTGCTGCCGTCTCCTTCTATTTGTCTCTCTTTGCTGCCGTCTCCTTCTATTTGTCTCTCTTTGCTGCCGTCTCCTTCTATTTGTCTCTCTTTGCTGCCGTCTCCTTCTATTTGTCTCTCTTTGCTGCCGTCTCCTTCTATTTGTCTCTCTTTGCTGCCGTCTCCTTCTATTTGTCTCTCTTTGCTGCCATCTCCTTCTATTTGTCTCTCTTTGCTGCCGTCTCCTTCTATTTGTCTCTCTTTGCTGCCGTCTCCTTCTATTTGTCTCTCTTTGCTGCCGTCTCCTTCTATTTGTCTCTCTTTGCTGCCGTCTCCTTCCATTTGTCTCTCTTCGCTGCCGTCTCCTTCTATTTGTCTCTCTTTGCTGCCGTCTCCTTCCATTTGTCTCTCTTCGCTGCCGTCTCCTTCCATTTGTCTCTCTTTGCTGCCGTCTCCTTCTATTTGTCTCTCTTTGCTGCCGTCTCCTTCCATTTGTCTCTCTTCGCTGCCGTCTCCTTCCATTTGTCTCTCTTTGCTGCCGTCTCCTTCTATTTGTCTCTCTTTGCTGCCGTCTCCTTCCATTTGTCTCTCTTCGCTGCCGTCTCCTTCCATTTGTCTCTCTTTGCTGCCGTCTCCTTCCATTTGTCTCTCTTCGCTGCCGTCTCCTTCCATTTGTCTCTCTTTGCTGCCGTCTCCTTCTATTTGTCTCTCTTCGCTGCCGTCTCCTTCCATTTGTCTCTCTTTGCTGCCATCTCCTTCCATTTGTCTCTCTTCGCTGCCGTCTCCTTCCATTTGTCTCTCTTTGCTGCCGTCTCCTTCCATTTGTCTCTCTTCGCTGCCGTCTCCTTCCATTTGTCTCTCTTTGCTGCCGTCTCCTTCCATTTGTCTCTCTTTGCTGCCTCTTTCTATCCCTCATTCTCTTTCTCTGTTAGTGCGTGTATTGTACAGTATGGTGGCTCAAGTAGCCCAAAGCCTATGGGATGTGTCAACATGCAAACCCATTAAATCATTAGAGCCCATTTATTATTAACTCAGAATAACACACAGCTGAGGATGCAACCTTTTAAATGGAAGTCACAGACAGTGCTGCTCACTCAGCTCTCCTCCCACTCTACCTTGCTGCACCATCAATCGAAGCCGATATGTCATTTTTCACACACTCCAAAATGTGGAATTGACCAAAAACAGAGTCTGTATTGATCAAATAACCTGTGAACACAGGCGGCAACTATGGTTCAGTGGATGACACCCTGTCACCCTCCTGAGGGGTTGAAAGTTGTAATTTAAAGGTGTCATCCAAATATAAGTCACAGATGAGATTAGCCTGTGTTCTCTGCACGCCCTCTGTCCCTTTCCCTCCCTCCCTCCCTCCCTCCCTCCCTCCCTCCCTCCCTCCCTCCCTCCCTCCCTCCCTCCCTCCCTCCCTCCCTCCCTCCCTCCCTCCCTCCCTCCCTCCCTCCCTCCCTCCCTCCCTCCCTCCCTCCCTCCCCTAGTGCCTGCCTCCCAGCTTCTCTCCCTTCTCTCTGCTCTCTCTCTACCTCCTCTCTGCTCTCTCACTCCCTCCTTCTCCCCCTACCTCCCTTCTCCAGTGCCACCCTCCCAGCTTCTCTCCCTCTTGCCTCATCCCTCCCTCCTTCTCTGTCTCCCCCTCCCAATCTTTTCTCTGTGCGTTGACCCTGTCCCCTCCCTCGCTCCACCTGTGTGTGACTGTGTGACTTCAGCATTAGAGGAGGGAGGTAGAGAGGAAGCAGAGATGTATAGAGAGGGAATAGAGCTGAGAGGAGGTAGAGGAAGCAGAGATGCATAGAGAGGTGATAGAGCTGAGAGGAGGTAGAGGAAGCAGAGATGCATAGAGAGGTGATAGAGCTGAGAGGAGGGAGAGAGAGCAGAGATGTATAGAGAGGTGATAGAGCTGAGAGGAGGGAGAGGAAGCAGAGATGCATAGAGAGGTGATAGAGCTGAGAGGAGGGAGAGAGAGCAGAGATGTATAGAGAGGGGATAGAGCTGAGAGGAGGGAGAGAGAGCAGAGATGTATAGAGAGGGGATAGAGCTGAGAGGAGGGAGAGATAGGGAGACAGAGAGGAGGGCGAGAGAGAGCAGTGAGGAGGGAGAGAGAGCAGAGATGTATAGAGAGGGGATAGAGCTGAGAGGAGGGAGAGATAGGGAGACAGAGAGGAGGGTGAGAGAGAGCAGTGAGGAGGGAGAGAGAGCAGAGAGGAGGGAGAGAGAGAGCAGTGAGGAGGGAGAGAGAGCAGAGAGGAGGGCGAGAGAGAGAGAGAGCAGAGAGGAGGGAGAGAGAGAGAGAGAGGGAGACAGAGAGTTGGGAGAGAAAGAGCAGAGAGGAGGGAGAGAGAGAGCATAGAGGAGGGAGAGAGAGAGAGTGAGCAGAGAGGAGGGAGAGAGAGAGAGAGAGAGCAGTGAGGATGGAGAGAGAGAGCAGTGAGGAGAGAGAGAGAGAGAGAGAGAGAGCAGTGAGGATGGAGAGAGAGAGAGAGAGAGCAGTGAGGATGGAGAGAGAGAGAGAGAGAGAGAGAGCAGTGAGGTGTCTAGCACTTAAATTGCCTGTTTATTTCCAGTCATCGCATCAATTACACTGTGTGTGTGTGTGTTTGTGCGTGCGTGTGTGTTGAAGGGGGTGCCAGTGTGTGGCAGCCCTGAGATCGGCAGCAGAATCTCTCCTCTCAGGGGAGAAGGGGCGTGTCTGTGCTGTGTGACAGGCTGCAGTGATTAGTAGAGCTCAGCGGACAGCATTTATCCAACTCAGCCGAGGGCATGAACAATTTTTGCCTGCAACTCTGCAATTTGTCTCCCACTACACATCATATAGGGACAAATGGGGTTTGTGCACTTTTCAGTCATGTGTATTCTCATAGGGTTACATGTATGACTGGTAATGATATTTTTCTCATGTACTTAGCTACATATATTTTTATGTAAGAACATGTTGATAGTTTATTGTTGCTACTATAGTATTATTACAGTGTTACTACACAGGTATAAGAGCCAGTAAATGCAAAGGGAATGTTGGATCTTCTGACTTACCTCTTGTGACAGAAGGAGATGACAGGAGCTGAACCCATCATCTGAGAAGGAAGTTGCATTAGGGATTCTTAATGAATACTACTTAATTACTTTGCTGAGTGCAATCATTCAGCACATTGGCAAGTGATGATGCCTGTTATTAGGGGGTGAAAAAGCAGCTGATATGCTAAAGGCCCAGTGCAGTCAAAACATCTTTTCCTGTGTTTTCTATACACACTATGAGGTTGGAATAATGAGGATAATTCACTTTTAGTGTGAGAGCTGTTTCAAAAGACTGCATGAAATTTCAGCCTGTTTTGGTGGGAGGGATTTTTGACCGTGCTGGTGACATCATCAGCCGGTAAATTAGTTAATAGACCAATAAAGAGAGTTCCAAACCTTTGCCAATAACAGCTAGTTTTCAGTTTCCCCCTCCCCACTCAGACCCCTCCCTAACAGTCTTAGCAAAATTCTTGTTTGAGAAATGTCTCTTTGTAAAGAAGCTAGGATTTGACAGCATTGTGTTTGAACCCTGTCTTGAAAACGTCAAAACAAGCAGTGCTTTTAATCAACTAGTGAATAGCCAATCATAGACAGAAATAGTCTTCAGAAACAGCTCAGTCCTGTAAGATAGAGGAAACATGCTCATTAGATTAGACTTGTCCTCGTGCCAACTTTCTCGTTTATTGATCACATGCTTGGAGCAAAGCAATCACACGCTGATTCTTTCAGTACGGGGATGGTCTCTTCAACCACAAATCTTACTGGTTGGCTTACCTCTGTGTCACAGGAGGTTGGTGGTACCTTAATTGGGGAGGACGGGATCGTGATAATAGCTGGAGTGGAATAAGTGGAATAGTATCAAATACATCAAACATGGTTTCCATGTGTTTGATGCCATTCCATTCGCTCCATTCCAGACATTATTATGAGCCGTCCTCCCCTCAGCAGCCTCCACTGCTCTCTGTGTACAGTATATTAGCTTGTGGTACATGGATCGTGTGTGTGTGCGCGTGTGTGTGTGACAGGTTTATTGACCTGTCTTCGTCCCCCAGGGATGCACACACAGCTCTTTTATGACCAGTGAAATAATGAATCATCTGATAATGAACCTGAGACTGTTAATTAGAGCTCCATCACAAGGAGGAACATTTAAACAGCTCCCCCTCTATCACCCCCTCCGTTTCTCTCCTCTTCTATCAATCTCTCCCTTCTCATATCCTTTAGAACATGGCCTGTCTTTCCTTCTTGACCCTCAAAACCCACACCCTCATCATTCCTTGTCCCTCTATTTTCACTCCCTCTTTCTCCTCTCTTCCTCCTCCTCTATCCTCCCTCCTGTCTTTACTGGCTACTCCACTTGGCTCAGTTCGCACCAATATTTGTGTTTTTCCGACAAAGACTGCTCTCCTGCCGCTATCTCATCACTTAATATTTCTCCCACCTCTTTCGCTCCTCACATCTCTCCCGCAACCACTCTCTCCTCCCCCCCCCCTCTTCTCTCCTCTACCTGAATTAGGCACGTCAAAGATCATCCAGTTGAACGTTCAGAGAGGCGACTGATCGGAGAGGGGAATAGAGGATGGAACCGTCTGAAGGGCTGAAAATGGTACCGGGGCTGCAGACAGAGCAGGGGGATGGAAATATCATTTTATGGAGAGAAATCCACAGATGAGGAGAAAGGGAGTCAGCGATAATGATTCTGAATGAGTTTAGAGAGAGGTGGAGAGGGAGGGAGACAGAGAGAATGAGAGAGGGTAAAATGAGATGTACTGCATATGTACTGCATATGGGTCTCTTAATTAACTGTGTTAAAAGCTTTCTTATTAGGACTGATGCTCTACAGTGGAGGGAGGAAGAGAAAACACTCTCCTTCAGCTGCACATTCAGCCCAGCCTCACAGACACAGAGAAAAGGGGAGAGACAGGGAATCAGAAGGAAATGTTGTCTTTAGCAGGAAAGAAGAAAAGTCTGAGGCCATCTTTTAATGTCAGTTCATCTAACTTAGTTTATCACTATCACTCTCCCTCTCCCTCTCCCTCTCCCTCCCTCTCCCTCTCCCTCCCCTCTCTTCCTCCCTCCCTCCATCCCTCTCTATCTCTCCCTCTCTCTCTCTCTTTGTCCCTCCATCCCTCTCTATCTCTCCCTCCATCCCTCTCTAACTCTCTCTCTCTCCCTCTCCCTCACTCTCTCTCTTCCCCCTCCATATCTCTATCTTCCTCCCTCATCCCTCTCTATCTCTCTCTCTCTCTCTCTCCCTCTCCCTCTCCCTCTCCCTCTCCCTCTCCCTCTCCCTCTCTCTTACTCCACTGCCAGTGAATAGATGTAATGTGTAACACAGTGTTAAAAGTCCAGTCACATCGCAGCGTGTCTGTGTGTGAGAGTATTGTCTGTGTGTGAGAGTATTGTCTGTGTGTCCAATAATTTCAGGTTACTGCACCTCCTCTGTCTCCAGTCATTGATTCATATTAAATCAGAGTGACTAATAAACGGACACACACACACACACACACACACACACACACACACACACACAAATCGACGCACACTGTATTGTATTGTCAATTTATGTACTCGACACATAAAGGATTTTACTCTTCTATAATACCCCTTGGGAATAATATAGGCAGGAAGGAGAGAGGGGAAGAGAAAGGCAGACAGAAGGGAAGAGAGCGCTGTGATGCTTCAATTAAGCAATAAGGCCCGAGGGGGTGTGGTATATAGCCAACATACCACGGCTAAGGGCTGTTCTTAGGCACAACGCAACGTGGTATATTGGCCATATACCACAAACCCCTGAGGTGCCTTACTGCTATTATAAACGTAATTAGAGCAGTAAAAATAAATGTTTTGTCATACCTGTATAC
This sequence comes from Oncorhynchus tshawytscha, assembly GCF_018296145.1. NCBI lineage: Eukaryota > Metazoa > Chordata > Actinopteri > Salmoniformes > Salmonidae > Oncorhynchus > Oncorhynchus tshawytscha. Next base: position 35,461,526 of record NC_056461.1, on the reverse strand, counting down.
CCCGACTGTCAGCCAATCAGCATTCGGGGGTTGGAACTACCCAGTTTATAATGGAATTTTAATAATAGAATAAGCTATTAAACACTGAGTAATAAAACCGGCACATCTTCACATTTTACTGCTGACAGTTGACGACTAACTGTCTCTGGGTGGCTGTTCTGCATACAGTACCCACACATCATCCACACATCACCCACACATCATCCACACATCATCCACACATCACCCACACATCATCCACACATCACCCACACATCATCCACATCCTTCAAACCATATAGAGAGAGTTGGGCCAATGAGGTTTCTGTCTGAATGTTTCGAGAGAGCCCCTTTCTCCTCCATCATGGTTGCGAAGTGATAATTGACACTTCTGCGTTGTGCTGTTTATTTCTGGTAGTTTCCAAAACCTATGATGATGTCCAGTGAAAGTGGATATGCAATTTGTTGCCACAACCACACAGTACAGACTTGGATACACATTCTCCCCAATGCCAATGAATGAATAATCTGTTGAATTCGCTGCTCTGTTGTGTGTGTTTCCAGCGGCTCCTTTACGGTGATTTATATGTACACTAGACGACTGATAGTGGTCGCTGTGTTGAAATCTTCCTCAGCATTGTACAAAATATTTTGGAAGCAATAGAAATGCATTTATTATTCTACTTTCATTTTTTGTCACATTTACTATATAACAGATATCTTAATGCCTACTTTTAAATTATATTATGTGAGCTAAACATTTTTTTAAAAACAGATGAAAAAATATAGAACAACATTTCCCTTAAACTGTATATTTTTGTGTTTTAAATTATATGTGAGCTAAACATAAAAAAACAGAGGAAAAAATATAGAACAACATTTCCTGAAAGTCTCGTTTTTTGAGATTACTAATGTTACTGTCCCCACTACAAACTGTAACATGTACTTTTGTGCTTGAAACATTTAATTGAAGTACTGTAGAATTCCATTCATTCCTATGGAGTACAGCTCCTACTGGGGAGTGCCAATATGGCCGATCGGTGTCTTCAAAGCCTCAATGGCCAATACATAGCATCAGCAATCCAGGGTTTATATACATCATTGGTCCTTTCATAGGGAACTGTCAGAGGTGCTTTCATATTGTTACATTACAAACATTTTGATAGAAGAGGCTGTAACATGGCAGCCATTCTAACACCTGGCTGAGCTCTCTACACTCTTAGAAAAAAGGGCTCTGAAAGGGTTCTTCGGCTGCCCCATAGGAGAAGCCTTTTGGGTTCCTGGTAGAACCCTGTGTGGAAAGAGTTCTACCTGGAACCCAAAAGAGTTCTACCTGGAACCAAAAGAGTTCTACATGGAACCAAAAAGGGTTCTTCAACGGATTATCGTGTTGGGACAGCTAATGAATCCCTTTAGGTTCTAGATAGCACCTTTTTTTCTAAGAGTGTATATATACAGTATATGACTCTGGACTGACTAATTCAGACAATCACAACATTATCACATTCACATGAATTCACAATCACATACTGTACACAAGATGCAGAAGCCCCACATATAAAACATATGTAAGCAATTCACAGCATCTCCATCACACATTTAGAGCACATATACTCAACAAATACCAAAGCAATCTTCCACAAAATCACATTGATAATACCCCTTCACACACAGCCGGACATGTTAAGGATTGTGTTTGAGCAGCGTTGGGTTCTCCTCAGAATTGACCAGTGCCCCTTCCCTGTCCCTGGTTGACCTCAGTCTCCAATTAGGTGAACCATTGCTCAAGCTGACAGCAATTCCTGCCCTTTCATCTCCCTTTCCTTTTCCTGCTCCCTCTCTCTCCCTCTCTCTCTCACTCCATCTCTCACTCCCTATCTCTCTCCCTCTCTCTCTCACTCCATCTCTCACTCCCTCTCTCTCTCCCTCCCTCTCTCCCTCTCTCTCCTTCTGTCACTCCTTCTCTCTCTCCCTCTCTCACTCCACCTCCTTCTCCCTTCCATCCCTCACTAAATGATCAATTGAGAGGCAGAGATGACGCGGTGGTGTGTGCAGAATAGTTCAACTGCTAGAGCAAGGATCACACACACTCTTGAGTCGTGCACCTAGGCACCCACACACACATACTCTCACACACACACACACACACACACACACACACACACACACACACACACACACACACATACACACACACACACACACACACACATACACACACACACACACACACACACACACATATTCACATACACACACACACACACACACACACACACACACACACACACACACACACACACACACACACACACACACACACACACACACACACACACACACACACACACACACACACACACACACACACACACACACACACATACACACACACACACACACACACACACACACACACACACACACACACACACACACACACACACACACACACACACACACACACACACACACACACACACACACACACACACACACACACATACACACACACACACACACACACACACACACACACACACACACACACACACACACACACACACACACACACACACACACACACACACACACACACACACACACACACACACACACACACACACACACACACACACACACACACACACACACACACACACACACACACACACACACTCACATATTCACATACACCCTCACAGCTATAGCCCTACATAAATGCAGTTTTATTCACACACGTATATGTGAATGTTGTTCAAGTCTCTTTCATGCTTCCCACTACTTAGAAAGGGTGTTATCACAGGTGTTTCTCACACATCATTGCAGTCCAATGTGAGACATGGGTCTGCATTCTGAATACATTTAAATGCTAATTCTCCAATGTGCTCATCGTTTCCCGCTCGCCATGACCCATTACCCATAGGAGCGTTGGCTAAATGCTGTTCACCGTATTGAAAGGTGCATAAAGGGCATTTACTTCTGCTAAATCTCTGAATTATAAAGGACCAAACCTATGTGAAAAGATTTAAATAGTTCTTGCATCAAGACTGTTTCTGCTCTCACACCAATAGCTTCTTCCAGAGCTCCAGAGTGTTATAACCGACACCTGGAAGGGTTCACACTGTAAGTACAACCAATGATCAATGAATGGAGGGATAGATGGTCAAATGATTCTAGCATTTATTCCGATTAATGCAGTATCTTATTGCGCTTTTCACCATTCATTAATCACCGTAACACATCATTTTGTCACTATACAAATTCTAACCTGTGACCCCTTCTCAAGTTCTAGCAGCATTTTGACCATGATTGGATGACATTGTCTGTCTTCATTCTAAATGTATGATGTATTTATAGTATATTAATTTTTATTTTATTTTTGATCATTATTTTTTATTTTTGCCTATGTAGAGCTTTGAGATAAGACTGTAATGAAAAGCGCTATATAAATTAAATGTATTTTTATTTTATATTATGATTGTTCTTTATTATTAGTACAGCGCTCACACATGCCTGTGTCTGTTTCCTTCACAGACTGTCAGAGACTGACACTTCCGCATCGTACCAAACCACAGGTGTGGCTGGAGAGAGATTTCAGCCACTCTGATCAGCACAGAGAGGGAGCTGTCTCTACTGATGTCAGAACAAGACCACCTAAAATAAACTTTCACAAAAGTTTCAAGAACGCTACCCTCATACAAGCAAGGCTGAAGATATCAAGTCTTTGAAGTAGACTGAGTATCATGTCTTGTGATTGGCCTCAGTTTGTTTTTAGAATATCAAGTCCAATGGTTGACACGGCCAGGGTTTAATGCTCCCAATGCTGTTAATTCAAGAACACATTTCTGTCTTCGTAGAAGATTAAAGTACTTGGTGGGATTCATTTTTGGTAAAGGAACAGAGGTATAGAATGGGGCAACAGAATCTTACCCGAGGCTAAACCCTGATATAGCAACCCACTTCTTCTCTTTTTAGATCAGTCAAAAATATCCAGTCTCCTAAATATATTCCAGCCCCTTCCGCCCAGCTTTGAGAGGGAAATGGACAAGATGATGTGGACTCAGCTGAGAATGTGGAGTCTCAGTTCCGATCTGGATATGGCTTTGAGATCAGACATTCCGGGAATCAACGCGAGGGCTCTACTGGGATAGAGTATACCCTGGTACTCACACAGCCAGCAGCATTTACTCAGTGATTTTTTTAATGGGAAAATTCAAGCCCACACCAAGGCCTAAGGCAAGTGTACAGTAGGGCTGCCTGCAAGCGTGGTGGTCTGAATCCTTGAGGTGAACTGTTCTTTTCATCCACTGCACCAGGACCCACACGCTCCAGGACCCACACGCTCCAGGACCCACACACTCCAGAACCCACACGCTCCAGGACCCACACACTCCAGGACCCACACACTCCAGAACCCACACGCTCCAGGACCCACACACTCCAGAACCCACACGCTCCAGGACCCACACACTCCAGAACCCACACGCTCTAGGACCCACACGCTGCAGGACCCACACGCTACAGGACCTACACTTTCCAGGACCCACACGCTGCAGGACCCACACGCTCCAGGACCTACACTTTCCAGGACCCACACACTCCATAACCCACACGCTCCAGGACCCACACGCTCCAGGACCTACACTTTCCAGGACCCTCACGCTCCAGGACCCACACTCTCCAGGACATACACTTTCCAAGACCCACATGCTGGAGGACCCACACGCTCCAGGACCTACACTTTCCAGGACCCACACTCTGCAGGACCCACACGCTCCAGGACCCACACGCTGCAGGACCCACACACTCCAGGACCCACACTTTCCAGGACCCACACTCTGCAGAACCCACACGCTCCAGGACCCACACGCTGCAGGACCCACACGCTCCAGGACCTACACTTTCCAGGACCCACACTCTGCAGAACCCACATGCTGCAGGACCCACACGTTCCAGAGGAGACAGACTCACAACTCCAGAGGAGACAGACTCACAACTCCAGAGGAGACAGACTCACAACTCCAGAGGAGACAGACTCACAGCTTCAGATCTGTATCTTTTACAACACAAGGTGTGTTTTTATTCACATTTATACACATTTATATAAAAAATCTTCCTGTAGTCGGCTAACAGAAGGATGAATTGTGTTGTGATTTCCTCATTGGTGCGATAACAATTAGTATACAGGACTGTACGAGATTCTGAAGGTTATTATCCAGCGTTTGTTTACTGGGAGGGTTTGTCATAGGGAGGGTTTCCATGTTCTTACTCTTTTAGGTTTTCATCAGCTGAAGGAGAAAGAGATCGTGTAAGAAGGGATTAAAGAATCACTGCTGTAGACCAGAGAGAGAGAGAGAGAATGAGAAAAAGTGAGAGAGAAAAAGAGAGCGAGGAAGAGAGGAGCGAGTAGTGCACTGCTCACAGACCAAAAGATGCAGAGAAATATGCAGAGAGGAAGAGAGACAGATGACATGGACGAATCAAAGGAAGAGGGGAAGGAGAGACTTACTAAGAAGACTAAGAGAGAAGGAAAGATTATGGAATGTTTTGAAATAAATAAATACATGTAAGTGTAGGGAGAGAAAGCAGAGTGAATAGCAAGCTTAAGGGAAAGGGAAGAGGATGGAGGGGAAAGAGAGAGAGAGGTTGTGAAACAGGGAAGCAACAGAGGGAGTGGAAGGGCTTGTGTATGTGTGTGTGTGTGGGAGAGGGAGAGGGAGAGAGAGAGAGGGAGAGAGAGAGAGGGAGTGGAAGGGCTTGTGTATGTGTGTGTGTGGGAGAGGGAGTGAGAGAGAGAGAGGGGGGGGAGAAATTGTGACTCAATCAGCTGCCTCATTGTTCACGCAGGACAAGTGCAGGAGAGGAGAGGAGCGTGTGACAAGGAAGCGAGGCCGAGAGGCAGGAAGAGAAAAAAGAGAGAGGGCGTCTTCAATTTGAAGTGATACACAAAGCTAACTCATTATATTGCATACTAGAATATTGGCCTGAATACAAATTCAGTCCTCCCCACACTTACATAAACAAAGGCAAATATAAACGTGCATGCAGGTGGAGAGGTCATTTCCTGTGCTATTTGTATTTATTTGTTTGCTTATTAGGATCCGCATTAGCTTTTGCAGAAGCAGCAGCTACTCTTCCTAAGGTCCACAAAAAACAAAACATGACAAGCAACAAACCACTGATAGACAAGGACAGTCACACACAAGTAAAATACAACAATACACAAACAATAAGAGCAACAAAAAGAAAAGCCTATTGTATCTCTAAACTGTGATAGCGGCCAGGGTATGTGACGATGTGCACATAACAGAGAGAGGAGGGAGGGAGCGTGAGCAGGAGGAGTGGGTGGCTTATGGTCTCAACAGATGATACAGGCTGGCTCTGCCTCGCCTCGCGTCTGCATGTCCATTTCAACTTCACTCTCAACCACCACCATGCTCTAACTGAGAAGCAAGAACAGAGTGACAGTAGCAAAAAACTATTCCAAGTACACGAATCCATTTAAAATATATATATAAATATTTATGCTGCCACATCCAACCCAGTGCTAGCTAAACAAACCTTGTCCTCAATTCTAAATTGTGGATTTTTATTTATTAATGGGTATTCTCTGCTTTTAATTTATACTTTAGTTCAACTGGATGTGTTGTAGGGGCCAACTCAACTTATAAAAAATGTACTCCCGTATTTCCTGAACCATTTTGATGTAATATCAACATGGCTAGTTATAGGGTAAATAGAAGTGATTGAGATGGAAATATTGTTATAGAAACAGAGCAAGAAAGAAAGGGAATTTAAAGTGTTTTAAGTCTAGAGTCTTTCCTGTATTTGCCAAGTAACATAACTGTATAAAAAAGGTTAATGCATGTATATTGAGTTTTCAAAAAATCATGTGTGTGCAGTATTGCCTTGCAAGCTAGTCGATTCTATAGCAGGCTGTGTGAATCCACTACAGTACTGATAGACTGACTGGGAAATGCAATAACAGGGAGAGTGAAATGCCAACATGGCAAAGCTTCCATGATGATGTAGCATCTCTTCCATGATGATGTAGCACCTCTTCCATGATGATGTAGCATCTCTTCCATAATGATGTAGCACCTCTTCCATGATGATGTAGCATCTCTTCCATGATGATGTAGCATCTCTTCCATGATGATGTAGCACCTCTTCCATGATGATGTAGCACCTCTTCCATAATGATGTAGCATCTCTTCCATAATGATGTAGCACCTCTTCCATGATGATGTAGCACCTCTTCCATGATGATGTAGCATCTCTTCCATGATGATGTAGCACCTCTTCCATGATGATGTAGCATCTCTTCCATGATGATGTAGCATCTCTTCCATGATGATGTAGCATCTCTTCCATGATGATGTAGCATCTCTTCCATGATGATGTAGCATCTCTTCCATGATGATGTAGCACCTCTTCCATGATGATGTAGCACCTCTTCCATGATGATGTAGCACCTCTTCCATGATGATGTAGCACCTCTTTCATGTCAGATCTAATCTGACAGCCAACCTGGAGATATTACAGTCAGGAATTCACTGAAATCATCAGACCCAGAAATCACACGCCCCATTTTCACATTCATATATTCCTATTTTATATCATTTGATGTATCTGGTAATCGTCTCCTCTTATGTGGCAGAGTGGCCCTCCATTCCATGCAACAGCATTTTGCTGCAGGGGGCCACGACTCCTCTGTTAATGCTTAGAGGATTTACTTTTAATCTGGGATTCCTGTGGAAGAGACACGGAGCCAAATTAATTCATATGGCAGCAGCAGCAGTAGTAACAGCAGCAGCAGTAGTGACAGCAGCAGCAGTAGTAACAGCAGCAGCAGTAGTAACAGTAGCAGCAGCAGCAGAATCAGTAGCAGCAGCAACAGTAGTCCAGCAGCAGCAACAGGAATAGTAGCAGCAGCAGCAACAGTAGTAACTGCAGCGACAGTAGTAACAGCAGCAACAGTAGTAACAGCAGCAGCAGCAACAGTAGTAACAGCAGCAGCAACAGTAGTAATAGCAGCAGCAGCAACAGTAGTAACAGCAGCACCAACAGGAATAGTAGCAGCAGCAGCAACGGTAGTAACAGCAGCAGCAGCGACAGTAGTAGCAGCAGCAACAGTAGTAACAGCAGCAGCAGTAGTAACAGTAGCAGCAGCAGCAGAATCAGTAGCAGCAGCAACAGTAGTCCAGCAGCAACAGGAATAGTAGCAGCAGCATTAACAGTAGTAACTGCAGCGACAGTAGTAACAGCAGCAACAGTAGTAACAGCAGCAGCAGCAACAGTAATAACAGCAGCAGCAGCAACAGTAGTAACAGCAGCAGCAACAGGAATAGTAGCAGCAGCAGCAACAGTAGTACAGCAGCAGCAACAGTAGTAAGAGCAGCAGCAACAGTAATAACAGCAGCAGCAGCAACAATAGTGACAGCAGCAGCAGCAACAGTAATAACAGCAGCAGCAACAGTAGTGACAGCAGCAGCAACAGTAGTGCAGCAGCAGCAGCAACAGTAGTTACAGCAGCAATAGTAGTAACATCAGTAGCAGCATTTGTAGTAACAGCAGCAGCAGCAACATTAGTTACAGTAGCAGCAGCAACAGTAGTAATAGCAGCAGCAGCAGCAGTAGTAACAGCAGCAACAGTAATAACAGCAGCAGTGACAGTAGTAACAGCAGCAGCAGCGGCAACAGTAGTATCAGCAGCAGCGACAGTAGTAACAGCAGCAACAGTAGTAACATCAGTAGGAACATTTGTAACAGTAGCAGCAGCAACAGTAGTAAAAGCAGCAACAGTAGTAACAGCAGCAGCAGCTGCAGCGACAGTAGTAACAGTAGTAACAGCAACAGTAGCAACAGTAGTAACAGCAGCAGCAGCAACAGTAGTAATAGCAACAGCAGCGACAGTAGTAACAGCAGCAACAGTAGTAACAGCAGCAGCAGCAACAGTAGTAATAGCAGCAGCAGCAGCAGTAGTAACAGCAGCAACAGTAATAACAGCAGCAGTGACAGTAGTAACAGCAGCAGCAGCGGCAACAGTAGTATCAGCAGCAGCGACAGTAGTAACAGCAGCAACAGTAGTAACATCAGTAGGAACATTTGTAACAGTAGCAGCAGCAACAGTAGTAAAAGCAGCAACAGTAGTAACAGCAGCAGCAGCTGCAGCGACAGTAGTAACAGTAGTAACAGCAACAGTAGTAACAGTAGTAACAGCAGCAGCAGCAACAGTAGTAACAGCAACAGCAGCGACAGTAGTAGCAGCAGCAGCGACAGTAGTAACAGCAGCAGCAGCAACAGTAATAAGAGCAGCAGCAGCAACAGTAGTAACAGCAGCAGCAGCTGCAGCGACAGTAGTAACAGTAGTAACAGCAACAGTAGTAACAGTAGTAACAGCAGCAGCAGCAACAGTAGTAACAGCAACAGCAGCGACAGTAGTAGCAGCAGCAGCGGCAGTAGTGACAGCAGCAACAGTAATAACAGCAGCAGCAATAGTAGTGACAGCAGCAGCAGCGACAGTAGTAACAGCAGCAGCATCAACAGTAATAACAGCAGCAGCAGCAACAGTAGTAACAGCAGCAGCAACAGTAATAACAGCAGCAGCAACAGTAGTAACAGCAGCACCAACAGGAATAGTAGCAGCAGCAGCAACAGTAGTAACAGCAGCAGCAACAGTAGTAATAGCAGCAGCAGCAACAGTAGTAACAGTAGCAGCAGCGACAGTAGTAGCAGCAGCAACAGTAGTAACAGCAGCAGCAGCAACAGTAGTAACAGCAACAGCAGCAACAGCCGTAACAGCAACAGCAGCAACAGTAGTAACAGCAGCAGCAGCAGCAACAGTATTAACAGCAGCAGCAACAGTAGTTACAGCAGCAGCAGCAACAGTAGTAACAGCAGCAGCAGCAACAGCAACAGCAGCAACATTAGTGACAGCAGCAGCAGCAACAGTAGTAACAGCAGCAGCAACAGTAGTTAGCAGCAGCGACAGTAGCAGCAGCAGCAACAGTAGTAACAGCAGCAGCAGCAACAGTAGTAACAGCAACAGCAGCAACAGCAGCAGTAACAGCAACAGCAGCAACAGTAGTAACAGCAGCAGCAGCAGCAACAGTATTAACAGCAGCAGCAACAGTAGTTACAGCAGCAGCAGCAACAGTAGTAACAGCAACAGCAGCAACAGCCGTAACAGCAACAGCAGCAACATTAGTGACAGCAGCAGCAGCAACAGTAGTAACAGCAGCAGCAGCAACAGTATTAACAGCAGCAGCAACAGTAGTTACAGCAGCAGCAGCAACAGTAGTAACAGCAACAGCAGCAACAGCCGTAACAGCAACAGCAGCAACATTAGTGACAGCAGCAGCAGCAACAGTATTAACAGCAATAACAGCAGCAGCAGCAACAGTAGTTACAGCAGCAGCAACAGTAGTTACAGCAACAGCAGCAACAGTAGTAACAGCAATAACAGCAGCAGCAGCAACAGTAGTAACAGCAATAACAGCAGCAGCAGCAACAGTAGTAACAGCAGCAGCAACAGTAGTTACAGCAGCAGCAGCAACAGTAGTAATAGCAACAGCCGTAACAGCAACAGCAGCAACAGTAGTAACAGCAGCAGCAGCAACAGTAGTAACAGCAATAACAGCAGCAGCAGCGACAGTAGTAACAGCAGCAGCAGCAACAGTATTAACAGCAATAACAGCAGCAGCAGCAACAGTAGTAACAGCAGCAGCAACAGTAGTTACAGCAGCAGCAACAGTAGTTACAGCAACAGCAGCAACAGTAGTAACAGCAATAACAGCAGCAGCAGCAACAGTAGTAACAGCAATAACAGCAGCAGCAGCAACAGTATTAACAGCAGCAGCAACAGTAGTTACAGCAGCAGCAGCAACAGTAGTAATAGCAACAGCCGTAACAGCAACAGCAGCAACAGTAGTAACAGCAGCAGCAGCAACAGTAGTAACAGCAATAACAGCAGCAGCAGCGACAGTAGTAACAGCAGCAGCAGCGACAGTAGTAACAGCAACAGCCGTAACAGCAACAGCAGCAACAGTAGTAACAGCAATAACAGCAGCAGCAACAGTAGTAACAGCAATAACAGCAGCAGCAGCGACAGTAGTAACAGCAGCAGCAATAACAGCAGTAACAGCAGCAGTAGCAACAGTAGTAACAGCAGCAGCAACAGTAGTGACAGCAGCAGCAACATTAGTAATAGCAGCAACAGCAACAGTAGTAATAGCAGCAGCAGCAGCAACAGCAGTAACATCAGCAGCAACAGTAGTAACAGCAGCAGCATCGACAGTAGTAAAAGCAGCAACAGCACTAACAGCAGCAGCAACAGTAGTAACAGTAGCAGCAGCAACAGTAGTAAAAGCAGCAACAGCAACAGTAGTAACAGCAGCAGCAGCAACAGTAGTAACAGCAGCAGCTGCAGCGACAGTAGTAAAAGTAGTAACAGCAACAGTAGTAACAGCAGCAGCAGCGACAGTAGTAGCAGCAGCAGCAGAGTGGGTAGGAAAATGGACTAGCGACAAGACGGATGCTGTCTCAAATCCCAGGAGGAACATGTCATAGTGATGTAGTGCTCATATCAAGGCACTTAACCTCAATGGCTCATGGGTAACCTTCTAATTTAACATTCACGGCTGTTACTGAAACATTCACAGAAATCATGTATAGATGTCCCTCGGAGATTTGAGTTAAAGTTTACATTATGATGTGTGCATCTCATTTTAGGATATGGCCCTAATGGAGTTTTCAGATTAAATGTACAATATGGTAACAGTACTGTTTGTATGTTACTTTGATTAAAGCATCTGCTCTGAATTTATAGATTGAGTGGATTAGGTAATATGTTAATGTCATTATTGATAAATTGATGATTACTATCTTTTAATCCATTAATAATTAGTTTAATTGTTTTTAATACAATCATGTGTTTTGCAGCATTAGGTTGGTTTGTACCCTACTGGACATTTTGAAGGCAGCTGATTTAGATTTAGTAGCGGTAACATCAGTTCAGAGCTAATGACTTTGAAGAGGCCTAGGGTCTGTTCCAGACAAGCAATGAAGCTCACTGATTGCACTCTGCTGACTCAAGCACAATGGACTGCTTCTAATAGTTTTTCTCTCACAGAAACGACTATATACAGTACTGCCAAAGACACAGTATTTAAACTATTAAAAGTCTTGCAGAATGGTCCAACAGTGCTTTCGGAAAATATCAGACACCTTGACTTTTTCTACATTTTCCAGCCTTTTTCTAAAACGGATAGAATTTTTTTTTTCTTCGTCATCAATCCTGATAATACCCGATAATGACAAAGCGAAAACAAGTTTTTAGAAATGTTTGCACATTATAACATTTTTTAAACAGAAATACCTTATTTACCTAAGTATTCAGACCCTTTGCTATGAGACTCAAAATTGAGCTCAGGTGCATCCTGTTTCCATCGATCATCCTTGATGTTTCTACAACTTGATTGGAGTCCACCTGTGATAAATTCAATTGATTGGAGAGGATTTGGAAAGGCACACACCTGTCTATATAAGGTCCCACAGTTGACAGTGCATGTCGGTGCAAAAACGAAGCCATGAGGTCAAAGGAATTGTACGTTGAGCTCCGAGACAGGATTGTGTTGAGGCACAGAACTGGGGAAGGGTACCAAAACATTTCTGCAGCATTGAAGGTCCCCAAGAACACAGTGGCCTCCATCATTCTTAAATGGAAGAAGTTTGGAACCAACAAGACTTTTCCTAGAGTTGGACTGAGCAATCGGGGGAGGACCTTGGTCAGGGAGGTGACCAAGAACCCGATAGTCACTCTGACAGAGCTCCAGAGTTCCTCTGTGGAGATGGGAGAACTTTCCATAAGGACAACCATCTCTGCAGCACTCCACCAATCAGGCCAGACGGAAGCCACTCCTCAGTAAAAGGCACATGACAGCCCACTTGGAGTTTGCCAAAAGGCACCTAAAGGCTCTCAGATCATGAGAAACAAGATTCTCTGTTTTGATGAAGCCAGGATTTAACTCTTTGGCCTGAATGCCAAGCGTCACGTCTGGAGGAAACCTGGCACCATCCCTACGGTGAAGCATGGTGGTGGCAGCATCATGCTGTGTGGATGTTTTTCAGAGGCAGGACTGGGAGACTAGTCAAGATTGAGGAAAAGATGAATGGAGCAAAGTACAGAGAGATCCTTGATGAAAACCTGCTCCAGAGTGCTCAGGACCTCAGACTGGAGTGAATCTTCACCTTCCAACAGGACAACGACCCTAAGCACACAGCCAAGACAAGGCAGGAGTGGCTATGGGACAAGTCTCTGAATGTCCTTGAGTGACCCAGCCAGAGCCCGGACTTGAACCCATCGAACAGAGAAGAGAGCAACGACGCTCCCCATCCAACCTGACAGAGCTTGAGGGGATTTGCAGAGAAGAATGGGAGAAACTCCCCAAATACAGGTGTACCAAGCTTGTAGTGTCATACCCAAGAAGACTCTAGGCTGTCATCGCTGCCAAAGGTGATTCAACAAATTACTGAGTAAAGGGTCTGAATACTTACAGTACCAGTCAAACGTTTGGACACACCTACTCCTTCAAGGGTTTTTCTTTATTTTTTAACATTTTTTTACATTGTAGAATAATAGTGAAGGCATCAAAACTATGAAATGACACATATGGAATCATGTAGTAACCAAAAACGTGTGAAACAAATCAAAATAGATTTTATTTTTGAGATTCTTCAAAGTAGCCACCCTTTGCCTTGATGACAGCATTGCACAATCTTGGCATTATCTCAACCAGCTTCATGATGTAGTCACCTGGAATGCATTTCAATTAACAGGTGTGCCTTGTTAAAAGTTAATTTGTGGAATTTCTTTCCTTCTTAATGCGTTTGAGCCAATCAGTTGTGTTGTGACAAGGTAGGGGTGCTATACAGATAGCCCTATTTGGTTAAAGACCAAGTCCATGGACTGTCGTTTCTCTTTGCTTATTTGAGCTGTTCTTGCCATAATATTATTATTTATTTGTACATTTTAATTTAAGCTTTATTTAACTAGGCAAGTCAGTTAAGAACAAATCCTTATTTACAATGATGGCCTAGGAACAGTGGGTTAACTGCCTTGTTTAGGGGCAGAACGACAGATCTTTACCGAATCCCCGAACTGACAAGGTAAAAATCTGTCGTTCTGCCCCTGAACAAAGCAGTTAGCCCACTGTTCCTAGGCCATCATTGTAAATAAGAATTTGTTCTAAACTGACTTGCCTAGTTCAATTAAGGTTCAATTAAAATAAAAAATAATATATATATATATATATATATATATATTATGGCAAGAACAGCTCAAATAAGCAAATAGAAATGACAGTCCATTTTTTTCCTTTATACATGAAGATACATGAAGGTCAGTCAATACGGAAAATTTCAAGAACTTTGTGTGCAGTCGCAAAAACCGTCAAGCACTATGATGAAACTGCCTCTCATGGGGATCGCCACTTCAGAGTGTTCAAGTAACAGACACATCTCAACATCAACTGTTCAGAAGAGACTGCGTGATTCAGGCCTTCATGATCGAATTGCTGCAAAGAAACCACTACTAAAGCACGCCAATAAGAAGTGGAGACTTGCTTGGGCTAAGAAACACAAGCAATGGACATTAGACCAGTAGAAATCTGTCCTTTCCAGGTGAAGCTGGTTGAGAGAATGCCAAGAGTGTGCAAAGCTGTCATCAAGGCAAAGGGTGGCAACTTTGAAAAAAAGCAAATATCAAATATATTTTGATTTGTTTAACACTTTTTTGTTTACTACATGATTCCAAATGTGTTATTTCATAGTTTTGATGTCTTCACTATTATTCTACAATGTAGAACATAGTTTCAAAAATAAAGAAAAACCCTTGAATGAGAAGGTGTGTCCAAACTTTTGACTGGTACTGTATGTACATGTGATATTTTCATTTAAATTTTTAAAATAAATTTGCTAAATTGTAAAAAAAACAACTGTTTTTGCTTTGTCATTATGGGGTATTGTGTAATAGATTGATGAGGATTATTTTTTTAAAATTCATTTTAGAATAAGGCTGTAAAGTAACAAAATGTAAAAAAAGTCAAAGGGTCTGAATACTTTCCAAATGCACTGTACACTGAGATACATACAAATAATAATATACGGAAATAACATTTTGGAGAGTTGATAGAACAACAATGATTGAGCATGGCCGTATTGTAGCACAATAAAAGTAAATAGGTCATCGGTTTTTTCTTGTATATATTTCTTTTCCATCCTCAGACTCTTCATCCTCTATTTTTGTGTTTCATTTATTCATCCTTTGATCCTTTCATTTATCCCCTTCAGCACCATGGCCATCTCTTGCTTGCATCACTCCTTCCCAAGCACCAATCACTACATTTTAAATGACATTCATGGACATAGGCATGTAAGATAAGCTTCGTGCCAGTCTTATCTCTACCATGCCATCAATAGAGTGGATTTCCCCGATACACCAGCACCCGCTTTGGTAATCATTCCCAGATTTTCCTCTTTTATAATAAATATGTGGATATGAGTGCTGCCAGTTATGGTTTCTGTAGTTGATTTCATGGTGAAGATACTGTAGCAACAGTCAATGCTGTCATTTTAGATCTACTCTCTCTCTCTCTCTCTCTCGGTGGCTCTCTGTCTTTCTCTCTCTCTCTCTCTCTCTCCACCACCCCTCTCTCATTCTCTCTATTTCTCTATGTAAATTGATCCTCTACTTCTTGCTCCAGTATTGGAAAGTGTAGGGCTGTTTTGTGTACTGTACCCTCCCTGCCTTAGGCGACTGTCTGTCTGGCCAGACCATTTCCACACCAACCCCCTCCTCCTCCCCTCCACACAGCCCCGCATTGTCTGACATCTCCCGAATACAGATGACTGCAACTTTGACTGCAACAATTTGTGGGGACACACACGCATCCTGTACAGTCTGGCTCACGCACACACACGTCTATATACTTCTGTCACTGTACTCTACAATTACATCCACACACACACTCTCACACCCTCAATGGATCTGCACCATAGACATATAATACCTTTAGAGTATTATATGTATTCATACCCCTTTACTTTTTCACATTTTGTTGGGTTACAGCCTGAATTTAAAATTGATTCAATTGAGATGTTGTGTCACTGGCCTACGCACAATACTCCATAATGTCAGTGGAATTATGTTTTTAGAGATTTTTACAAATTAATAAAAAATAAAATGCTGAAATGTCTTCAGTCAACAAGTATTCAACCCCTTTGTTATGGCAAACCTAAATCAAATCAAATCAAATCAATTTATTTATATAGCCCTTCGTACATCAGCTGATATCTCAAAGTGCTGTACAGAAACCCAGCCTAAAACCCCAAACAGCAAGCAATGCAGGTGTAGAAGCACGGTGGCTAGGAAAAACTCCCTAGAAAGGCCAAAACCTAGGAAGAAACCTAGAGAGGAACCAGGCTATGTGGGGTGGCCAGTCCTCTTCTGGCTGTGCCGGGTGGAGATTATAACAGAACATGGCCAAGATGTTCAAATGTTCATAAATGACCAGCATGGTCGTATAATAATAAGGCAGAACAGTTGAAACTGGAGCAGCAGCACGGTCAGGTGGACTGGGGACAGCAAGGAGTCATCATGTCAGGTAGTCCTGGGGCATGGTCCTAGGGCTCAGGTCCTCCGAGAGAGAGAGAGAAAGAGAGAATTAG
The DNA here is from genome assembly GCF_018296145.1 of Oncorhynchus tshawytscha. NCBI lineage: Eukaryota > Metazoa > Chordata > Actinopteri > Salmoniformes > Salmonidae > Oncorhynchus > Oncorhynchus tshawytscha. The sequence goes on along the minus strand of NC_056461.1, from coordinate 35,444,816 downwards.
AGAACGCCCACTTAGATTCACACAGGACACCGAATAGGACAGGAGAGGTACTCCAGATATAACAAACTAACCCTAGCCCCCCGACACATAAACTATTGCAGCATAAATACTGGAGGCTGAGACAGGAGGAGTAAAAATAAATTCAGGAGTAAAAATGTATTTAACAAGTCACATAATAAGTTGCATAGGCTCACTCTGTGTGCAATAATAGTGTTTAACATTATTTTTAAATGACTACCACATCTCTACACCCCACACATAAAGTACAATTATCTGTAAAGTCTCTCAGTTGAGCAGTGAGCAGTCAAACACAGATTCAACCACAAAGACCAGGGAAGTTTTCCAATGCCTCGCAAAGAAGGGCACCTTTTGGTAGATGGGTAAAAAAGCAGACATTGAATATCCCTTTGAGCATGGTGAAGTTATTAATTACACTTTGGATGGTGTATCAATACACTCTGTACTACACCGATACAGTTGTCCTTCCTAACTCAGTTGCCGGTCAGGAAGGAAACCGCTCAGGGATTTCACCATGAGGCCAATGGTGACTTTAAAACAGTTACAGAGTTTAATGGCTGTGATAGGAGACTGAGAATGGATCAACAGTGTTGTAGTTACTCCACAATGCTAACCTAAATGACAGAGTGAAAAGAAGGAACCCTGTACAGAATAAAACATATTCCAAAACATGCATCCTGTTTGCAATAAGGCACTAAAGAAAAACTGTACAAATAATGGTCAAATAAATCAACTTTATGTCCTGAATACAAAGCGTTAAGTTTGGAGCAAATCCAACACAACACATCACTGAGTACCACGCTTCATATTTTCAATCATGGTGGTGGTGGGTGCATCATGTTATGAGTATGCTTGTAATCAGCAAAGAATAGAAACAGAATAGAGATAAGCACAGGCAAAATCCTAAAGGAAAACCTGGTTCAGTCTGCTTTACACCAGACACTGGGAGACAAATTCACTTTTCAGCAGGACAATGACCTAAAACAGGACAATGACCTAAAACAGGACAAATCTACACTGGAGTTGCTTACCAAGAAGACAGTGAATGTGGCCTAGTTACAGTTTTGTCTTGAAAATGGCTGTCTAGCAATGACCAACAACCAACTTGAGGGAGCTTGAAGAATTTTAAAAAGAATAATGTGCAAATATTGTACAATCCAGGTGTGCAAAGCTCTTAGAGTCTTCCCATTAAGACTCACAGCTGTAATCGCTGCCAAAGGTGATACTAACATGTATTGACTGAGGGGTGTGAATAGTTATGTAAATTAGATATTTCTGTATTTCATTTTCAATACATTTGCAAAAATGTCTAAAAACATGCTTTCACTTTCTAATTATGGGGTAGTGTGTGTAAATGGCTGAGAAAAAAAAAATATTGAATCAATTTCAAATTCAGGCTGTAACACAATTTTTCTTTTGAATAAATCAAGGGGTATGAATACTTTCTGAAGGCACTGTAATTGATGTCATAACGTCTGTGGATTAGACCAGCCCTGCTAGTGTAAGCCAAATGAGCAACCATGGGAGGGAGAAACTAAAGTAACTGTAGAAAGTGTTTAAGATCTATCTATGTGCCATTCTTTGTTAATCCACCCAATCACAACTCCATATGTTCCTCTAATCCCTCCCACTCTCTCCACCACATCGATCTCACTCTCCTTCTATCTTGCCTTTGAAGGAACTGACCCAAATACTCCCCTCTGTTTGACGGACTTCTTTGCACAGCTGCTCAGACTAAAAAAACACACTCAATCCCTCACTCTACTCTGCCACACACACACATATAGTACACTCACAGCATATATACACGCATACATACAATATGCTCATGCATATACACACATATGCACATATGCACACTCGTAGCTTAGTTTATCAATATTCCTTAGTGAATGCAGAAAGAGTGGGATGTACTGTATACCTAATCTGCTTAGTATTTGGGAGAATTCAAATAAATACTCTATTACACTGTTATAGGGCCAGGAGATTTCACCAAACGTGGTCAGACCAGAAATATTAGGCCCTAGTTTTTGGATTATTTCAGTGGACAGACCATATGGTCTGGAAAAACTGTATTTTTGGAATAGTAATTTCCCTCTAGGAACACTTGTTTGACAAAAAAAGGATTTGATATATTTAATTATGTTCAATATTTTCAAACAGGTTTGGCCACGGTTTATTTTACTGAAATTGATTTGAAGAAAAATCCTCTCCTTTCCTCCAACTCCTGCTGGAAGCAGATTACTGCCACTTCAACATGACAAGGGGATTGAAGTCGAGATATAGACCCTTAGAGGGATTAGTATGCTGTAGCGGTTCAATTTCCATGTGACCATGTATAATTTGTGTGATATGGTTTAGGCATAATGAAATAAGGGTACATTGTCAAGCTTGTTGTATTCTGGCATTTCAGTGATTTGGGAATTTCAATTAAACCTTAGTGATCTGGTCACTTGAGCGAATTGTTAACTAAAACCTGTATCCTTTTCAGTCTATCTAGGGCTGAAGGAGCCGGCCTGGTTTGAGCTTATCCTTAGGATTCAAGGATCCAGGAAGTTGAGGTCGAGAGGAAGGGACGTTCGTCATCAGCACCATGGCGTCTGAGGGAGTGGTCGAGCTGCGTGATTGGCTGTTCCTGCTCATGCTCTGCCTAACTCTGTTGGCCGAGGTGCTGGAGATTGCTGCAGCCACAGGGTACGACGAGGAGGGAGACCCAGTGTGCCCCTCTGTCTGCAGATGTGACGAGGACTTCATCTACTGCAACGACCGTGGCCTGAGCTCTATCCCCCCTCTGCCCCCCTCTGCCACGGTGCTCTACCTTCAGAACAACCACATAGACAACGCCGGGCTCCCCACCTCCCTAGAGCGTCAACTCACCATCCGAGTGGTCTACCTGTACGATAACGAGCTGGATGACTTCCCCATGCACCTGCCCCCTTCCCTCCGGGAACTGCACCTGCAGGACAACAACATCCGTACGCTTCCCCGTGCCACCTTGGCCCGCATGCCTCTACTGGAGAAGCTGCACCTGGACGACAACTCTGTCTCCACCGTCAGCATCGAGGACCAGGCCTTCGTTGACAACCCAAGGCTGCGCCTGCTTTTCCTGTCACGTAACCACCTGTCCAGCATCCCCTCTGGGCTCCCGGCCTCTCTGGAGGAACTGAGGCTGGACGACAACCGCATCTCCACCATCCCCACCCATGCCTTCCGTGGCCTCTCCTCTCTGCGACGCCTCGTTCTGGACGGGAACCTCCTGGCCAACCAGCGCATCGCAGACGACACCTTCTCCCGCCTCTCCAACCTGACAGAGCTTTCATTGGTGCGTAACTCCCTCCTGACCCCGCCACTCAACCTGCCCAGTACCCACCTGCAGCGTCTCTCTCTGCAGGACAACGCTCTGATCCACATTCCCCGTGGCTCCCTGGATGGCATGAGGAGGCTCCAAAGACTGGACCTGTCTGGCAACAACCTGACCACCCTGCCTCGGGGCCTGTTCAAAGACCTGGACAGCCTGGGACAACTGCTGGTGCGGGGGAATCCCTGGCACTGTGGCTGTAACCTGCGATGGTTACATGACTGGCTTCATGCGAGGGGTAACTCCATCACGGTGAGGGGCCTCACCTGCCAGGGGCCTGACAAGGTTCGAGACATGGCCCTTAAGGACCTGACCAGTCAGATGGAGGAGTGTGAAGTCCCAGGCATAGTGGCTGTCGGGGCTGGGGTCGGGGCCACAGGAAGTGAGACCAGAGACAGAGGGGGTGGAGCAGACGTAGGAGGGGTTGCTGCTAGCGCCACCACCCTCGCCCCTCCACAGGGCTCCCTTTTCACCCTGCGCTCCAAGCGGCCCGGCCTGGGGCTACCAGACTCAGGTCTAGACTACACACTGGGCAGCAGTGGAGTAGGTAAGAGCCTGGCACTGAATGTCAAGCCCTTGGCCCCCGACAGCATTCGTGTCACCTGGAGCGTGGCCCAGCCCACCTCCTCCTTCAGACTCAGTTGGCTACGGCTGGGAACCAGCGCTGCCATGGGCTCCATCACAGAGACCCTGGTGAGAGGAGACCGCAGAGAGTACCTGCTCACTTCCCTGCACCCCCACTCCAGCTACATCATCTGCATGGTGCCCCTGGTGGCCAGCTCCTTGGGTAAAGGAGTCATGGCAGGTGGAAACACTGACTCAGATGAAGCTCCAGTGTGCGCTAAAGCTGAGACGTCAGACCCCAGTCAGCCAGATGTGGGCCAGGATGACAACCAGGACCCTGAACACATGGCTACTCTACCTCTGGCTGGGATCATTGGAGGAGCTACGGCCATCGTCTCTCTGGCGCTCATAGTTGCCGTCTTTTGCTGGTACAGGCATCGAGCCGGACGCCTGTCTTCTCGTGATCAATACAGCCGTGGCAGCTCCAGAAAGAGCAAGCACTACGATGACTACATTGAGTCAGGCACAAAGAAGGACACCACCATCCTGGAGATCCGAGGCCCAGGGTTCCAGATGACACCCATGGTTACCCACCAGCCGCTGCAACCCATGCCCCTCCGGGAGGATTACATCATCCACACTATATTCCCCTCCAATGGCACCGGCCTCTACAAAGGTGCCCACCAAGTGTCCAATGCAGGGTATGGCACCAACCGAGGCTATAGAGAAGGAGGGATCCCAGATATAGACTACTGTTACACGTGATAGTCCTGGCCAGTTCCACACTGTTCTAGGTGTACTGTATAGATGCACAGTTTTTTTTGTCCGCATGGGTTCTTCTGAAGCACCCCCTTTTGTGCCTTCCTCTTCTAGTCTCCCATTCCAGCTAAGCCTGCTGTTTACTGCACTGACACTATTTGATGAATTGGTTGGGATGCCTGCAGGAAACCGCTCCTGGTACACAGCAGCAGGGACTAACGAACGTCCCATTACAGGTGTTGATACGGACTGCTTCTTCACACCGTTAGTAACGGTCAGTGTACTTGTTGATCACTGCTCCCTCTCTCAGTGAGACATAGTCAAATAATGTGCTGTGTTGAAACGGCAAGATATTTTCACAAACAGTACAGTTCCATTTCAGGGCATATGTATGGGAACGTCACACTAACAAAGCTGTAAGGTTAAAAAGTCCAGAAAGGGTCAGAGAGACAGACTGATATGCATCCCTTGCCCACTGGCCATATTTTGCCCTCTTGGCTCATCCGTTTAAATGCCTCAACTATCCTGACGTGCCCATTTTGTCCTATCAGTTACCTGAAGACAGGGCTCTTTAAAGCTGTGAATGGTTATTTTTCAAACGGCCCACATAACCGCTTGTCTTAAAGCAGACTAGTTGTAGTCTGATCCAGTGGTTCCACAGGGTGAGGGTCTTGTCGGGGCCCAGGGGTGGCTGTCCCTGAAGATATCCTTGATGACTCTGGCTAAATTCTATAACGGAACAATGCATTGAATTCAATGCAGCCCAGGCTTGTAGATACTTTACTTAGATAGACATCCACTAATCAAAGCTGGTGCTTTGACCAGTCCCTCATTGCTACCCTTATTTATTGGTTTTGTTTTCAGTTTTTTGGAGCTGGGCCTTGACATTTTTGATGGGGAAATTACTCTAATTTCACCCTTGATGGGGATGATGGATTTGTTGTAGGTCATTTTTGAGCAAGAAGAAGATGAAAAAATAAAAATAAAAAACTCTGAAGATTAGAATTCTCTTGACTGCACCAGCGTGAATGTTTATGTTATGTACACCTCTTCAATGAAAACTATCTGAAGCAAAAGAGACATTAGCAGTTTACAAGACTTGGTTAATTATAGAGTACCCTGCCAAGACTGACAAATCACTACTTTGAGACTTAAGAGTCAACCCTCCATTTCTCCCTCTGTGTAGTTATCAAGTTACCTTAGAAGGTGGTGGTGTTCCAGTGAGAAGGGGGGCCTCTGCTTGGTACTAGATGGCTTTGTAGTTGTTCACTAGTGGGCCGATTCCCAACAGGACAGAGGACTTCTGTGGAGCATCCTGTGGACAGACACAGCAGTCTTGTAAGTGTGAACCAGAAAATTAGTATGTAAACAGCTAGAGGATATCAGGTAGATTATCAAACCGTAACACTGTGGACCTGCACTGTGGGAGGGAGTGAGTAGGTCGAGGATCCGAGGAGGTGGGGCGAGGCGACAATGGGGTGAGTTCTATTTTCCTTTGTGTGGGCACTGATGATAATCCTCTGCTCAGCTGGGTTGGGCTCAATTCGAATTGAAGGCAGTCAATTCAGGAAGTGATTTGAATTTAAAACTCTTGAAATAAATAGCTTTTCAGTTTTTTGAGAAGTCATTGAAAATAAATGCCCTTATTTAGATTATTAGATTGTAATTTTAGTTTACTTCTTGAATTGACTGCCTTCATTTCGAATTGAGCCCAACCCCGCTACTCAGTCCACTTCCCCTACACCCAGCAGCACTACAAATGTAAATGAATCAGCACTTACAGCTACATAACAGGCAGTGAATGAGGGGATAATGACAGACAGGGAGACCTAGAGAGACACAGAGGAAAAGAGAGCGACAGAAGACACAGAAATGATGGCTCTGGAACGACGGAGTTAACCCATGCATAAACCTGTTTGTCATAGCCTGCTACTCCACATTGCTTTAATATTCTCCATTGCTTGTTTATCACTTTGCTGTTTCCATGGTGGAAACAAATCGTGATTCCTTGGCTGTTTTGTCTGTTAGGATTTCCTAGTAGGTTGACTGTCAAACAATATGTCAAAGGAGCATTCATTTTATTTGATTTTGAATACAACATGTGAAACTGGAACAAATGATGCTGTTGGTGGCAGGTTTTTATTTGAGAAAATATTGATAAACATAATTGTTAAAATTGTTTGTTTATTCTTCTTATGCTGTTACCATGACATCCACTAATTTCCACTTTGAGATACCATCCACACCTGTCTCTACAGGAAAAACGAAATACTGAGCCTTTTAAAAGTGTGCACATTTTTTGTGGTAGGGTCCCTATTGAGTGTACACCTTTAGAAATCAATTCTCAGAGAGTGGTAATAATACAGTATAATCTATCACATTACAGCAACAATGTCGCCATTTCACCATATGTAAGAGCACAAATAACTGTTGAAATATATATATTTTATTTTTTTAAGTAACCACACATAGGGGTAATAGTGAGGGGAAGAATCATATCACAGGTAACCAGCTTACATACAGAAACCAGGCCTGCATGTTTTACTGTAACTCCCTCTCTCTCCTATAAAACATAGCGTATTTATTTGGTATGCAGCTATTACGGCAGGTAGCATAGTGCTTAGAGGGTTGCACCAGTTACCGCGAGGTCGCTGGTTCAAATGAGCCATCAAGGTGAAAAATGAGCAAGGCACTTAACCCTAATTTGCTTTACTATGGCTGACCCTGTAAAACACCAAATTTCACTGCACCTATGTGATAATATATAAATATATTTTTTAATTATTGTTTCTAGTTGAGCTTGCATGCCTAGATGTGTATGTTTGAGAGAAAGGGAGAGAGAGAGAGAGAGAGAGAGAGAGAGAAAGGGAGAGAGAGAGAGAAAGGAGAGCGAGAGAGAGAGAGAAAGGGAGAGAGAGAGAGAGAGAGAAAGGGAGAGAGAGATAGAGAGAGAGAGAGAAAGGGAGAGAGAGAGAGAGAGAGAGAGAGAAGAGAGAGAGAGAGAGAGAGAGAGAGAGAGAGAGAGAGAGAGAGAGAGAGAAAGGAGAGAGAGTAGAGAGAGAAAGGGAGAGAGAGAGAGAGAGAGAGAGAGAGAGTACCATAGTAAGTATGCAGCTTGTGTGCATCACAGTCATCGCAGGGAGCACTTACGGTAATTTTGTTTCATTTTTTTAGACCATCTGCCGATTTTACTTCTCTGCCGACTCAGACCAGCAGTTGGTGTTTGTTTGTGTGTCAGATTGTGTGGCTCCTGCCGACTCAGACCAGCAGTTGTTCCACCTGCAGCCCATTAACACAGATGTCTTCCCTTCCCTGCTGTGACTGCCCTGGCTCCACCGAAAGGCCCTGTTTGCATAGTCTGTGTTTCTAAAAAAAATAAAACACTCCTCTCTGTGCTCAGATCGATGCTAGCTGCACAATAACAGAGAGCGAAAACAGGGTCAGCTGGGGATCCGTCACCCAGCACACTTTCTAAAGCTTTCTGGGTGAAATGGTGCTCATCATTATTATCATTATCATCAATTATTGCACATTCCCATCCACATTCAGTGCGCCCTCTTCATGCCCCTTCTCTTAGTAGAGTGCCCATCACCCAACCCACACAAGAGTTGGAAGCCTTTGGTATGCTGAGTGGATCCAGGTTTCAGGCGCCAACTTGTGCCACTTTCACATCATGTCGGAAACTTGGGAACTCTTGAGATTTCCGACTTGCTTATTCATTGTAGAAAGATGATACAGAATCAACCAACAGGAAGTTCTACGCAAATAACTTACGTTAATTTGAACTCTAAGGTCCCGAGTTTCCAACATGACATGAACACGGCATAACACACGAAATTGAAGGCAATGGTCTGTGGTTTTATGCTTTAAAAATCATTTTAGTGTTATTTTTTTGTCTACCCCTCCATATTGTTCCTGTGTTTTTTGTAAGTTGCTGCTGTTGAAACATCGCTCTCTCTTCCTTTGTTGGACTCTGTGTTATACTGAGAAAAAAATGAACTATTTTGTATAAAAGATGTCTCTTTTCAATGTGATTAAAGGGGAAATGTGCAAAGCCTTCTGGAGTCCATTTATTTGTGTGTGTGTGGAGTCCATGTATTTGTGTGAGTGAGTGTGTGTGTTTCAGTCTGTCTGTCTAGCATTAGTGTGTTTGTGTCTGTTTGAGTGTACCTGTTCCTCGTTAAAGTTGTGTCCTAGCACACAGGGGTCTAAACCCAAGCCAAGCAGCTTGTTGGCTGTGGTACAGATGTATTGATTTCCACTGCTTTGGCCCCCTCATATCCCACAGGCAAATACACACACACACACACACATCTACACAGCTGATAGACCTACAATGATTACCATTGCACTCATTGTCTTCTCTCGCTGTTCTTTATTTCCTCCCCTGTTCAAAAACAAGCAGCTCCTACAACAGATGGGCCAGCATTAACCTGCTCTCACATTCATACTGGCCTGTTCATGAGCGTCTTTAAACTATGTCCATGGCTGCTGGATGCACTAATACTGAAGAGACATTATCACAGCAGTGCTGGCTGACTATGAGTAACACGGGAATTAGTCTACTGGGACAATAAGCAGCTAAGAACAGTAGGAACCTTCCGATGAACTCATTTAGTTGGGAAAATAAATGTTCTTTATGTTTTAAGGCAGCTGTTTCTTTCCTCTAGTTGTCTGCCTAGCTGGTCTGAAAGAGGAAGGAACCATTTTGGATTTGATAGTCTGAGGCAGAGGTGTACACATTAGCGGTATGCATTACTGTGGTTTTAGTCCATTGAACAATCCTGACTGCAAAAGGAAACAAGTTGGGCAAATAGAGAGAGACATGCAGGCCCAAGGAAAGTTATTTGTACAGGAGTTACGTTGTGTCCCCCATCCACCCCTCCTCTAGAGGACAGCCTAAGTGCTCCAGGCCTCATGTCTTTTATAGGATTTCCAGGGCACCATATTAAATAGAAGCATGTCAAAAGGTTGGAGGGGTGGGGGGGAGTGAGACAGAGGCGAGCCAATGTCACTGTATTTCCTATCTTTATTGGGAGTGACACAAACAGCCCTCCCCTCCACCTCCTCCCCTCTTCTGTATGGATTAGCTGAGAGTAGGGGGAGGTCAGTAGGCATGCGTCTCACTTCTTTCCCTCTGTCTCACACACTCCATTTGTCTCTGTCTCTTTCTATACCCAACCACCCCATCCACTGCCTCTGCTTCATCCATCCATCCGTGATTCCCCTCCTCTTTCCCTCTCTCGCTCTGTGTGGAATTTCTCTTTGTCTGTGTGTGTGTCCTTCATTTGACATACATGAATCAATCAGTCAATCCAATTTTATTCCGAGCAAAGCCCAACGGACCTGCCTCCAAGCCATTGCTCTGGAAAAGTAACGGAATCCAGTGTCTAATTACGTTCCAAATCATATTGCGATTGCGATCGTGGATTGAATTAAGATATACAATTTTGCTTGATTCTTAGATACAGGGCAAACGATTTGTTGTAAAGAAGTCAAATTAGGAGAAATGAAGCGCAGGTACAAGTTCTCAACTGCATCAAATGCAATTGTAATAATAAGTGTGTAATCAGCTGTGTTGGTGTTTAAGGCGGGTTGAGGGTCACCCGACCTAAGCAAGCAGTCTGCATGGGGACTGACTCACTGGGAAGGGAGTCAGTCCCTTCCCAGCTGTGGCCTGCTCTGACTGCACGCTGGTTTAGACAGTGTCACGCCCTGACTGTAGAGATCCTTTTATTCTCTATGTTTGTTTGGTCAGGGTGTGACTCGGGTGGGAAAGTCTATGCTTTCTGGTTCTTTGTTTTTGGCTGGGTATGATTCTCAATCAGGGACAACTGTCTATCGTTGTCTCTGATTGGGAATCATACTTAGGCAGCCTTTTTTACTTTTCTTATTTGTGGGTTGTTGTCTTTGTTAGTGGCATGTATAGCCTTACAGAGCTTCACGTTCGTTTAGTTGTTTATTGTTTTGTTGGCGACATTTAAAATAAAAGAATTCACGCTTACCACGCTGCACCTTGGTCCGGTCATTTCCTTGACGACGATCGTGACAGACAGCTCATTGTTACTGCCTAAGCACATCTAATTAAATTGTATTTGTCACATGTGCCAAAAATAATGGGTGTAGACTTGTGAAATGCTTGCTTATGAGCCCTTCCCAAAATAATAATATAAATAAAAATAGCAACACAAGAGGAATAAAATACATGGAGCTATATACAGGGAGTACCAGTACCAGTACCAGATCAATGTGGAGCTATATACAGGGAGTACCAGTGTAACAGTATAACTTTAGACCGTCCCCTCGCGAACCAGGGACCCTCTGCACACATCAACAACAGTCACCCACGAAGCATTGTTACCCATCGCTCCACAAAAGCCGCGGCCCTTGCAGAGCAAGGGGAAGCACTACTTCAAGGTCTCAGAGCAAGTGACGTCACCGATTGAAACGCTATTTAGCGCGCACCACCGCTAACTAGCTAGCCGTTTCACATCCGTTACACTAGTACCAGATCAATGTGGAGCTATATACAGGGAGTACCAGTACCAGATCAATGTGGAGCTATATACAGGGAGTACCAGTACCAGATCAACGTGGAGCTATATACAGGGAGTACCAGTACCAGATCAATGTGGAGCTATATACAGAGAGTACCTGTACCAGATCAATGTGGAGCTATATACAGGGAGTACCAGTACCAGATCAATGTGGAGCTATATACAGGGAGTACCAGATCAATGTGGAGCTATATACAGGGAGTACCAGTACCAGATCAACGTGGAGCTATATACAGGGAGTACGAGTACCAGATCAATGTGGAGCTATATACAGGGAGTACGAGTACCAGATCAATGTGGAGCTATATACAGGGAGTACCAGTACCAGATCAATGTGCAGGGGTACGGGGTATTTGATAGACATGAACAAGGCAGGTTAAAGTGACTAGGTATCAGGATATGCACTGAGTGTACAAAACATTAGGAACACGATCCTAATATTGAGTTGCACCCCCTTTTGCCCTCAGAACAACCTACACGGACATGTTCTGGCCTGGTTTAGATCTTATCTGTCGGAAAGATATCAGTTTGTCTCTGTGAATGGTTTGTCCTCTGACAAATCAACTGTAAATTTCGGTGTTCCTCAGGTTCCGTTTTAGGACCACTATTGTTTTCACTATATATTTTACCTCTTGGGGATATTATTCGAAAACATAATGTAAACTTTCACTGCTATGCGGATGACACACAGCTGTACATTTCAATGAAACATGGTGAAGCCCCAAAATTGCCCTCGCTAGAAGCATGTGTTTCAGACATAAGGAAGTGGATGGCTGCAAACTTTCTACTATTAAACTCGGACAAAACAGAGATGCTTGTTCTAGGTCCCAAGAAACAAAGAGATCTTCTGTTGAATCTGACAATTAATCTTAATGGTTGTACAGTCGTCTCAAATAAAACTGTGAAGGACCTCGGCGTTACTCTGGACCCTGATCTCTCTTTTGAAGAACATATCAAGACCATTTCGAGGACAGCTTTTTTCCATCTACGTAACATTGCAAAAATCTTAAACTTTCGGTCCAAAAATGATGCAGAAAAGCTAATCCATTCTTTTGTCACTTCTAGATTAGACTACTGCAATGCTCTACTTTCCGGCAACCCGGATAAAGTACTAAATATACTTCAGTTAGCGCCAAACACGGCTGCTAGAATCTTGACAAGAATCAAAAAAATCTATCATATTACTCCAGTGCTAGCCTCTCTACCCTGGCTTCCTGTTAAGGCTAGGGCTGAGTTCAAGGTTTAACTGCTAAACCTACAAAGCATTACATGGGCTTGCTCCTACCTATCTCTCCGATTTGGTCCTGCTGTACATACCTGCACGTATGCTACGGTCGCAAGATGCAAGCCTCATGATTGTCCCTAGAATTTCTAAGCAAACAGCTGGAGGCAGGGCTTTCTCCTATAGAGCTCCATTTTTATGGAACAGTCTGCCTACCCATGTCAGAGACGCAAACTCGGTCTCAACCTTTAAGTCTTTACTGAAGACTCATCTCTTCAGTGGGTCATATGATTGAGTGTAGTCTGGCCCAGGAGTGGGAAGGTGAACGGAAAGGCTCTGGAGCAACGAACCGCCCTTGCTGTCTCTGCCTGGCCGGTGCCCCTCTTTCCACTGGGATTCTCTGCCTCTAACCCTATTACAGGGGCTGAGTCACTGGCTTACTGGGGCTCTCTCATGCCGTCCCTGGAGGGGGTGCGTCACCTGAGTGGGTTGATTCACTGTTGTGGTCATCCTGTCTGGGTTGGCGCCCCCCTTTGGGTTGTGCCATGGCGGAGATCTTTGTGGGCTATACTCAGCCTTGTCTCAGGATGGTAAGTTGGTGGTTGAAGATATCCCTCTAGTGGTGTGGGGGCTGTGCTTTGGCAAAGTGGGTGGGGTTATATCCTTCCTGTTTGGCCCTGTCCGGGGGTGTCCTCGGATGGGGCCACAGTGTCTCCTGACCCCTCCTGTCTCAGCCTCCAGTATTTATGCTGCAGTAGTTTATGTGTCGGGGGCTGGGGTCAGTTTGTTATATCTGGAGTACTTCTCCTGTCCTATTCGGTGTCCTGTGTGAATCTAAGTGTGCGTTCTCTAATTCTCTCCTTCTCTCTTTCTTTCTCTCTCTCGGAGGACCTGAGCCCTAGGACCATGCCCCAGGACTACCTGACATGATGACTCCTTGCTGTCCCCAGTCCACCTGGCCATGCTGCTGCTCCAGTTTCAACTGTTCTGCCTTACTATTATTCGACCATGCTGGTCATTTATGAACATTTGAACATCTTGGCCATGTTCTGTTATAATCTCCACCCGGCACAGCCAGAAGAGGACTGGCCACCCCACATATGCTCTCTCTAATTCTCTCTTTCTTTCTCTCTCTCGGAGGACCTGAGCCCTAGGACCGTGCCCCAGGACTACCTGACATGATGACTCCTTGCTGTCCCCAGTCCACCTGACTGTGCTGCTGCTCCAGTTTCAACTGTTCTGCCTTATTATTATTTGACCATGCTGGTCATTTATGAACATTTGAACATCTTGGCCATGTTCTGTTATAATCTCCACCCGGCACAGCCAGAAGAGGACTGGCCACCCGACATAGCCTGGTTCCTCTCTAGGTTTCTTCCTAGGTTTTGGCCTTTCTAGGGAGTTTTTCCTAGCCACTGTGCTTCTACACCTGCATTGCTTGCTGTTTGGGGTTTTAGGCTGGGTTTCTGTACAGCACTTTGAGATATCAGCTGATGTACGAAGGGCTATATAAATACATTTGATTTGATTTGATTTGAATTCGTCGGGATCATGGACTCTATAAGGTGTCTAATGTGTTGCACAGGGATGCTGGCCCATGTCGACTCCAATGCTTCCCACAATTTTGTCTTGCCCATTCACCCTCTGAATGGCACACATACACAATCAACTAGCTCTCACAACTTTGTGTCAGAATTAAACATTCATCCATGATTTTCAAACATCAAATTTAGAAGTTGTTGTAAACATTACATTTCAAGTTGTTTAAGGTTAAGTTTAGGCATTAACTCCTAATTTTGAAGGTTAGGGTTAAGTTCTGGCATTAACTCAGAATTCTTAAGGTTAGGCATTAACTCAGAAATCTTAAGGTTAGGCATTAACTCAAAATGGTTAAGGTAAGGGTTAAGGTTTAGGATAGAAAATCTAAAACAAGTTGTTGATGCTTCTGATTCCAAAGGTTGCTAGTTGAAATCCAACGATAGAAAGTCATTTTGGAGATTTTAGTTTTAAGCCTATCCCAAACCTTAACTCTTACCTTAACCATTCATAACCCTATCCCAAACCTTAACTCTTACCTTAACCATTCATAACCCTATCCCAAACCTTAACTCTTACCTTAATCATTGGAATCAGAGGCAAATGCTTACGCCCATACACAACGCCGTAGCAAATCCAGAACCGATTAGGGCAACGGAGCTCACTGATGCCCCTAGTGGCTCGTTTCTATGCCATCTCCCGACGTCGTCAGACATGGATGGATGTTGAATACGGACTTGTATCATGGGTGATCTGGCTGTACACAATCCTGCATCTACACTGATTGAAGTGGATTGAGCAAGTGACATCAATAAGGGATCTTAGCTTTTAACCAGATTCACCTGGTCAGTCTATGTCGTGGAAATGTTTTGTACACTCATTGGATAATAAGAGTAAAATAAAAACAGAGTAGCAGCAGCAGCATATGATGAGTGTAATGGTGTGTGTGTGTATTTGTGTGTGCGTGTGAATGTATATTTGTGTTGTGTCCGTATGCGTGTGTGTTATGTGTGTGTGCGTATGTAGTGTATGTGAATGTGTGTGGGTTCGTGTGAATGTCAGTGTAGTGTGTGTGAGTGAGTGTGTATATAGTGTGCATATATAATCTTGTGAATGTATATATAGTCAGTGCATGATATGGTCAGTGCAGATAGTCCAGGTAACTATTTAATTCACTATTTAGCAGTCTGATGGCTATTTAGTAGAAGCTGTCTCAGAGCCTGTTGGTCCGAGAGCCGATGCTTCGGTACCGTTTGCCGGACGGTATCAGTGTGAACAGTCTATAGCTGGGGTGTCTGGAGCTGGGGTGTCTGACACTGCCTGATATAGAGGTCCTGGACAGCAGGGAGCTAGGCCCCGGTGATCTACTGGGCTTTCCACACCACCATCTGTAACACTTTGCGGTTGAAGGCAGTGCATTTGCCATACCAAGTGGTGATGCAACCAGTCAAGATGCTCTCGATGGGGCAGCTGTATAACATTTTGAGGATCCGAGGGCCCATGCTAAATCTTTTCAGCCTCTTGAGGGGGAAGTGGCGCTGTTGTGCCCTTTTCATGACTGTGCAGGTATATGTGGACCTTGTTAAGCCCTTAGTGATGATCTCTGTCGATGTGGATCGGGGCGTGCTCTCCCCTCATTCTCCTGCAGTCCACGATCAGCTCCTTGGTCTCACTGGCGTTGAGGGAAAGGTTGTTGTAGTGGCTTACCACCATTGTGTCATCAGCAAACTTGATGATGGTGTGGGAGTCGTGCGGGGCCTCACAGTCGTGGGTGAACAGGGAGTACAGGTGGGGACTAAGCACACACACCCATGGGGCCCCCGTGTTGAGGGTCAGCATGGCGGAGTTGTTGTTGCCTACCCTCACCACCTGGAGCCTGCCCGTCAGGAAGTCCAGAGTCCAGTTGCAGAGGGAGGTGTTCAGTCCCAGGGTCCCCCATCTTGATGAGCTTGGGGGGGACTATGGTGTTGAATGCTGAGTTGTAGTCTATGAACAGCATTCTTACATACACACACACACACACCTTGCTGTACCTATTTCATGCTTTCTTGGGCCCATCTGGATGATCAACACCATACTGATTTAGTGCCAGCCCCTCTCTCCCCACTCCAGGAGCCCCATTCATTACAAAAGCCAATGCAATAATCCTCATGCTTTCCTTCATGGACAGGGCTGTCGGCTGATCGATACAGAAGGAATAAATCAATTGATGCCACTGCCACACAAACTGACTCTCCCCCTGCCCCTACCCACAACCTTCCCTGTTGTTGTTTCGCTCCACACCTCCTCAGCTCTCAGGCTGACCTCTCGTCTGCGTCTTTGTCATTACAGTCGCCCCTTCTGCTCTGACAGCACCACTGCTTTCAATATCCTGTATTCACTATTCTCTCAGTGATTCATGTGTTTGCTTCATGTCATTACAGAACATCACATCACATCAAATCCCATGTAATTTCACATATCACATCCTTACCACTTCTTTGGGTGATGTTGCTCTCTTCTCTTTTGACACTGCCTCTCTAATTTGTCACCTCTTCTGCAGACAATCTAGCTGTGCAGTGAGCTGTGAAAGACTCTCTCTCTCTCTCTCTCTCTCTCTCTCTCTCTCTCTCTCGCTCCCTCACTCACAAATGCATGCACACCAATATACACACACGCAAACACATACACGGATATGTATATATAGACACTCGTTCTTATGCTGACACTCTCATACACACACCTGCTCTCAAATTTCATTATCTGTCACATAAAAGTTATGTAGGTTGATTCAGTAGCTTTTGGGCCATAGGGTGATGGGACATAAGACATTTTTATGAATAGGCAGAGTCATGGACATATATATATATATATTTTACAATAGTTCTCTCACGCAGAGCCAAACGTTCATTGCCCTTTTCATTATTTTTTTCTGCCAAGCTATTCAGTGTGTTTTCTAAAGGGCTTGGAAATGGCACAAAAACACATTTAGGATGGGATCATTAAGACCAGGGGAGTCAAACTCATTTCATGGAGGGCCGAGTGTCTGCTGGTTTTTGGCGTTTCCTTTCAATTTGTGTCCAATTAAGACCTACACAACCAGATGAGAGGAGTTCCTAACTAACCAATGACCTTAATTCATCAATCAAGTACAAGGGAGGAGCTAAAACACTGAGACATTCAGCCCTCTGAATGAGTTTGACAGGTGATTTAGACTATTGGCGTGTAGCAGTGGGAGAGAACCTTGTTCACGGTTGCTGGTTTATGTCCGGCTCGCCCCAGCTTCCCTCCCACCCACACACACATACAGTATCTCTTACTAAGGTCGTCATAAATTAACAACATTTTTTCAAAGAAGAATCCAGGGGTTGGGTCGACAACACCCAGCAGTGTACGCTGAGCGATGCTAAGCTCCTGCTGCCATCAGCCGACATACAGGGGTAACTGCAACTCAGCAAGGCACTGCAAAGGATTAATGACAACATAACAAAAGGATCCTATGTGCTTTAGAAAATCCACACTGTTGCTGAATTGAACTGTGATGGCAAGCAGATAGATTAATTAAGTAATGATTATCGGAAATATCAGCATTACTTTAAATGTGTTCATCAACATGTTGTCCTGAAACTCAATGCTTTGTTGGGGATTAGGACTGAAGTTTAAGCACTTTGTGACATCTGCTGATGTAAAAAGGGCTTTATAAATAAATGTGATTGATTGATTGATGTTTTTCTCCAGAGGAGTCTGATTCAAGTAGAATATGAATCTCCACTGGGATTCTCTGCCTCTAATCCTATTATGGGGGCTGAGTCACTGGCTTACTGGTGCTCTTCCATGCCGTTCCTAGGAGGGGTGTGTCACTTGAGTGGGTTGAGTCACTGACGTGATTTTCCTGTCTGGGTTGGCGCCCCCCCTTGGGTTGTGCTGTGGCGGAGATCTTTGTGGGCTATACTTGGCCTTGTGGTGGTTGAAGTTGGTGATTGAAGATATCCCTCTAGTGGTGTGAGGGCTGTGCTTTGGCAAAGTGGGTGGGGTTATATCCTGCCTGTTTGGCCCTGTCCGGGAGTATCATCGGATGAAGCCACAGTGTCTCCCGACCCCTCCTGTTTCAGCCTCCAGTATTTATGCTGCAGTAGTTTATGTGTCGGGGGGCTAGGGTCAGTCTGTTATATCTGGAGTATTTCTCCTGTCTTATCCGGTGTCGTGTGTGAATTTAAGTATGCTCTCTCTAATTCTCTTTCTTTCTTTCTTTCTTTCTCTCTCTCTCTCTCTCTCTCTCTCTCTCTCTCTCTCTCTCTCAGAGGACCTGAGACCTAGGACCATGCCTCAGGACTACCTGGCATGATGACTCCTTGCTGTCCCCAGTCCACCTGGCCGTGCTGTTGCTCCAGTTTCAACTGTTCTGCCTGCGGCTATGGAACCCTGACCTGTTCACCGGACGTGCTACCTGTCCCAGACCTGCTGTTTTCAACTCTCTAGAGACAGCAGGAGCGGTAGAGATACTCTGAATGTGATCGGCTACGAAAAGCCAACTGACATTTACTCCTGAGGTGCTGACCTGTTGCACCCTCGACAACCACTGTGATTATTATTATTTGACCCTGTTGGTCATCTATGAACATTTGAACATCCTGGCCATGTTCTGTTATAATCTCCACCTGGCACAGCCAGAAGAGGACTGGCCACCTCCCATAGCCTGGTTCTTCTCTAGGTTTCATCCTAGGTTCTGGCCTTTCTAGGGAGTTTCCTAGCCACCGTGCTTCTACACCTGCATTGCTTGCTGTTTGGGGTTTTAGGCTGGGTTTCTGTACAGCACTTTGAGATATCAGCTGATGTAAGAAGGGCTTTATAAATAAATGTGATTTGATATGGTAATGTTCCTTTGCACAGGCGTCGCTGACGCATGCCAGATCTTACAACGTCTGGATAGGCATTTTAAGTTTCAGGTAACCACATCATATGTTATGGCAATCTGATAGTCGATGACACAGTCGATGACCTGGCACCCAACCATTGTTTGATGCATGCAATATCTGAGCAAGGGGACCAAAACAAAAAGCTGCAGCTCAATCAGGCAGCTCTGGTGCTACAGGGATGTCTCACAAGGACAGGTAATTACAATCATCATGGTGTGAGTATGGAAGGGGAATGAGATCACCTTAACCCTTACATTAAACATATGTGTAGGCTACTTTTTTGCCTATTATTATTAAATCCTTACCACTTGGTGTTCAAGCTCATTATACTGTGTGTTACTATGGATTCCATGTCTACTGCAAAGATGATATATCCACCCTTCAGAAATATTGAATATATTTTAATACTCTAACATCCCTTGTGGAAAAAAGTATAGCAGTATGATAATATTAATATTGTTGATCATGTTATCGTGTAAGTATCCATTCATATTAATGAATTAAAGAAAATAAATGTTATTTTTTACAACACGAATCTAAGATAGTTTATAGGTTACCACTATATTTATTAATGACTTCATTGCTATTCATTAATTTATTTAACGTTACAACAATAGGAAAGGAATAACATCACATATACAGTGCATTCAGGAAGTATTCAGATCCCTTGACTTTTTCCACATTTTGTTACATTACAGCCTTATTCTAAAATTGATTAAATAAAGAATTTTCCTCATCAATACCCCATGGTGTGTTTACGGACATATTCAATCAATCCCTATCCCAGTCTGTTGTTCCCACATGCTTCAAGAGGGCCACCATTGTTCCTGTTCCCAAGAAAGCTAAGGTAACTGAGATAAATGACTACCGCCCCGTAGCACTCACTTCCATCATCATGAAGTGCTTTGAGAGAGTAGTCAAGGACCATATCACCTCCACCCTACCTGACACCCTAGACCCACTCCAATTTGCTTACCGCCCAAATAGGTCCACAGACGATGCAATCTCAACCACACTGCACACTGCCCTAACCCATCTGGACAAGAGGAATAACTATGTGAGAATGCTGTTCATCGACTACAGCTCGGCATTTAACACCATAGTGCCCTCCAAGCTCGTCATCAAGCTCGAGACCCTGGGTCTCGACCCCGCCCTGTGCAACTGGGTACTGGACTTCCTGACAGGCCGCCCCCAGGTGGTGAGGGTAGGCAACAACATCTCCACCCCGCTGATCCTCAACACTGGGGCCCCACAAGGGTGCGTTCTGAGCCCTCTCCTGTACTCCCTGTTCACCCACGACTGCGTGGCCACGCACGCCTCCAACTCAATCATCAAGTTTGCGGACGACACAACAATGGTAGGCTTGATTACCAACAACGACGAGACAGCCTACAGGGAGGAGGTGAGGGCCCTCGGAGTGTGGTGTCAGGAAAATAACCTCACACTCAACGTCAACAAAACTAAGGAGATGATTGTGGACTTCAGGAAACAGCACACCCCTCAGGAGGGCACACCCCCCTATCCACATTGATGGAACAGTAGTGGAGAGGGTAGTAAGTTTTAAGTTCCTCGCCGTACACATCACAGACAAACTGAATTGGTCCACCCACACAGACAGCATCGTGAAGAAGGTGCAGCAGCGCCTCTTCAACCTCAGGAGGCTGAAGAAATTCGGCTTGTCACCAAAAGCACTCACAAACTTCTACAGATGCACAATCGAGAGCACCCTGTCGGGCTGTATCACCGCCTGGTACGGCAACTGCTCCGCCCACAACCGTAAGGCTCTCCAGAGGGTAGTGAGGTCTGCACAACGCATCACCGGGGGCAAACTACCTGCCCTCCAGGACACCTACACCACCCGATGTCACAGGAAGGCCATAAAGATCATCAAGGACAACAACCACCCGAGCCACTGCCTGTTCACCCCGCTATCATCCAGAAGGCGAGGTCAGTACAGGTGCATCAAAGCTGGGACCGAGAGACTGAAAAACAGCTTCTATCTCAAGGCCATCAGACTGTTAAACAGCCACCACTAACATTGAGTGGCTGCTGCCAACACACTGACTCAACTCCAGACACTTTAACAATGGGAATTGATGGGAAATGATGTAAAATATATCACTAGCCCCTTTAAACAATGCTACCTAATATAATGTTTACATATCCTACATTATTAATCTCATATGTATACGTATATACTGTACTCTATATCATCTACTGCATCTTTATGTAATACATGTATCACTAGCCACTTTAACTATGCCACTTTGTTTACATACTCATCTCATATGTATATACTGCACTCAATACCATCTACTGTATCTTGCCTATGCCGCTCTGTACCATCACTCATTCATATATCTTTATGTACATATTCTTTATCCCCTTACACTTGTGTCTATAAGGCAGGAGTTTTGGAATTGTTAGCTAGATTACTTGTTGGTTATTACTGCATTGTCGGAACTAGAAGCACAAGCATTTCGCTACACTCGCATTAACATCTGCTAACCATGTGTTTGTGACAAATAACATTTTATTTTATTTTATTTTATTTGATAATACCCCAATAATGACAGTGTAAACAGGTTTCTAGAAATGTTTGCAAATGTATTAAAAATAGAAATACCTTATTTACATAAGTATTCAGATCCTTTGCTACGAGACTCGAATTTGAGCTCAGGTGCATCCTGTTTCCATTGATCATCCTTGAGATGTTTCTACAACTTGATTGGACATGATTTGGAAAGGCACACACTTGTCTATATAAGCAAGTCAGAGCAAAAAACAATTCATGAGGTTGAAGGAATTGTCCGTAGAGGCACAGATCTAGGGAAGGGTACCAAAAGAATTCTGCAGCATTGAAGGTCCCCAAGAACACCGTGGCATCCATCATTCTTAAATGGAAGAAGTTTGGAACCAACAAGACTCTTCCTAGAGCTGGCCGCATGGCTAAACTAAGCAATCGGGGGCCTTGGTCATTGAGATGACCAAGAACCCGATGGTCACTCAGACAGAGCTCCAGAGTTCCTCTGTGGAGATGGGAAAACCTTCCAAAAGGACAACCATCTCTGCAGCACTCCACCAATCAGTCATTTATGGTAGAGTGGCCAGATGGAAGCCACTCCTCAGTAAAAGGCACATGACAGCCCGCTACGGTGAAGCATGGTGGTGCCAGCATCATGCTGTGGGGATGTTTTTCAGCAGCAGGGACTGGGAGCCTAGTCAGGATTGGGTAAAAGATGAATGGAGCAAAATATAGATCCTTGATGAAAACCTGCTCCAGAGCATTCAAGACTTCAGACTGTGGTGAAGGTTCACCTTCCAACAGGACAACGGTCCTAAGCACACAGTCAAGAAAACGCAGGAGTGGCTTCGGGACAAGTCTCTGAATGTCCTTGACTGGCCCAGCCAGAGCCTGGACTTGAACCTGATCAAACATCTCTGGAGAGACCTGAAAATAGCTGTGCAGCGACACTCCCACATCCAACCTGACAGAGCTTGAGAGGATCTGCAGAGAAGAATGGAAGAAACTCCCCAAAAACAGGTGTGCCAAGCTTGTAGCACCATACCCAAGAAAACTCAAGGCTGTAATCACTGCCAAATGTGCTTCAACAAAGTACTGAGTAAAGGGTCTGAATACTTCTGTAAATGTAATTTTATTTTTTTATTTTTTTTGCCAACATTTCTAAACCTTTTGCTTTGTCATTATGGGTTATTCTGTGTAGATTGATTAGAACAAATGACAATTTAATCCATTTTAGAATAAGGCTGTAACATAACAAAACGTGAAAAAAGTCAAGGGGTCTGAATACTTTCAGAATGCACTGTATGCAGCTTCCATTCTTTATTATAACCCAGGGCTTTCTAAGGGGAGATTTCTCTCATAACTCATTTTGTCCTTATGTTTGTCATACCAGGTCCACTGACAGCATATCACACTCAACTGATGATTATATAAACAACAGCAAGCGTTTCCCAATATCCAGAATGTTCTAGAAAAGAGATGAATCAGATCGATCCTTCTAGAACTAGAATGAATATGGTAATGTCCTTGACTCGACGTTTGTTGTTTTACTCATCGTACTCAACCGCGAACTAGACTTTGATTTGCTGAGCTTTTCTCGATTAACCAAGCTGAACCAATCATACACCAGTGCGCATAAAGCCATAAATATTTCTGAACTATATGGGTAAGCACTTGGGTTGCCATGTATGCAAGCCGGAGTTTAGAGTAACACAGTTTAGTTATCAATCAACTTCATAAACACTTTTATATTGATAAATTATCTAATACACATAACTATATTTAACAAACAATAAAAAAAAAACATCCTAAAGGAAACTGCCACAAAACATTTTTGATCTCAGGTCTTCGCTTTCTTTGTACATAATCTGGCAACCTAGCTCCATATTGTGCAGGGGCGGTGCTTTCGTCTCACAGTAGTTTCTGGAACCTCATGGTTATACCATGGAGAAAGTGAGTAGCAACTCATCGATATTCGGGTCAAAAAACTGTTTCTTCTGCAATATTTACATTATTGTCGCACCGTTTGTGTATGGCGGTCAATTGTAACGCGTTTGTCCTATTTGAAGATTGATAGCTAGCCAGCAAACTAGTTACATTTTTCTACCTCGCTTTACTCAATGCGGACTTCATTGTTACTAGCTCGCCATGTAACGGTAGCTAGTTGGCTAGCTAGCTAGCTAGCTAACCGGTAATGTTAGCGTATTAGCTATGTAGCTAACCGGTCATGTTAGCACATTAGCTTACAAAATAGCTTTCAATTGTAGTTGGCTAATTAGCCGGCAAATATGTTTGGTACAGAACCGTGTGTATTAGTAGCCAGCCGACTTAACTACCGGTAGTTAGCTAGCTAATCAGCTATTATAGCTAGCTAGTTACCTAGCTAATATTACATACGCATGGTCTGTCGATCATCAGAAAAAAAACAAAGTGCAGGCACGAATGACTTCATGCTGTGAAATTGCTAACATTGCTGCTAGTTAACTTTTTCAAGTTTACTAACATGATAATCTAGCTAGCTTCTCCAAATTACTAGTTAGTTGTCTAACTGACTACTAAGTTAGGACATGACTGGCAAGTTAACCAGCAAGTTAAGTTAAGCGTTGGGCAGGACTAGTCAGTCAGCAATCAAACTTGCTATCTATCATATAGCAGTAGCTAGTTCAACTCAGTAAACCACCTTTAACATCTTAGTGGTTCAGCTAGCAGTCTATATCCGTTTAGCTGAAACATGGCAAGGTTCTGAAATATGTAATGGCCTCATAGCATGTAGGTGTCTAGGCTTATTTGGTTGAACCTGACTGCTGGCTCCTAACGTTAGACCATGGCTGCTTTAGGAATCAGATTGTTTATAGAGCTCAAATTGGACAAATCACGATGGCAGTATTTCTTTACTTGTTTAGTAGAAAATCAATATCATGAAAAAGCAATATATTAAAACAGATTTGAATACAGTGAATTTATTCAGGTCCCTCTTTCCCCTCAGGTGTCACAGTTGAAGGATCAGGGCAACAAGGCACTGAGTGCCGGGAAGATCGACGAGGCCATACGCTGCTACACAGAAGCGTTGGCCCTCGATCCCTCAAACCATGTCCTCTTCAGCAACCGCTCGGCTGCCCATGCCAAGAAGGGCAACTACGAGAGCGCTCTGGAGGACGCCTGTCAGACCATCAAGATTAAACCTGACTGGGGAAAGGTGAGACGATGTCATAGCACAGTTGTCCAGAGAGGGTGGCTTGTATTTGCACTAGTTATTGTCAAAAGTGACAAGCCTCATCACCATGATTTGTGTTTGCACAGGGCTACTCAAGGAAAGCGGCAGCCCAGGAGTTCCTTGGACAGTTTGAGGATGCAAAATTGACGTACCAAGAGGGATTCAGACAGGAGCCCACTAATCAGCAGCTCAAGGAGGGGCTGCAGAACATAGAAGCCCGTTTAGCAGGTAGAAATATTTGAACCTGTCATACTTTCACTTACATTATAAAAACAACAATGGGATTTTGTTTGCTTATCATGCGTTTTCCCTGTGTTGTGAATTTCACCTCTTGCCTTACCAGAAAAAAAGATGATGAACCCCTTCTCCATGCCCAACATGTTTGAAAAGCTGGAGAGCGACTCTCGAACCCATGCCCTGATGAAAGATCCAGAGTACAGAGCGCTTTTGGAGCAGCTCCGGGATAAACCGTCTATGCTTGGCTCGTGAGTATTTCTGTGAACTCCTTTTGTCTTGTTGCACCTGTACATTTAGAAATTTACTGCATTCTTTCATGCTTTTCAGTTTTTATCTTGTATGCTTTTCAGTTTTTATCTTGTCTGACTGTAGTAATAAGTACCAGAACACAACATTCCTTTGTAGCGCTTGTGAATTTCCGGTGATCTAATTCAAGTACACTGTCTGTCCTTCAACCTGTAGGAAGCTCCAGGACCCTAGAGTAATGACCACCCTATCGGTCCTGCTGGGGTTAGACTTGGCTGGCATGGATGAAGAGGAAGAGCCTACTCCTCCCCCACCTCCCAAACCCAAAGAGACTCAGCCACCCCCTCCCAAAGAGGAAGACTTACCTGCGAACAAGAGACAAGTAAATATATTGCTTTATAAGTAATCCTATAGTCCTTCACAGTCTGGGACAATGGTAATTTGTGCATGTATCTCCTCAGCACCCTCACCGATTTGTGGGATTTCTTGCCCTCTCGGCATTGTTTTTAACAGCGTAAATGTCCATTGTGCTTCCATAGGCTCTAAAGGAGAAGGAGCTGGGCAACGAGGCGTACAAGAAAAAAGACTTTACCACTGCACTGGAACATTATGAAGAAGCCCTCAAGCATGACCCAACCAACATGACATATCTTTCTAACCAAGCAGGTATACAATCATCATTGTGTATACAAACAGAGACAGATAATATTGTGTAAAACAGAGTCTGGTGTTCTGTGTGGATAGGCCACTGGGAGTAAATGGATACGACTGCAATCTGGTCAAAGTGATGACAGACACAGAAGCCCAGTAGTTTAATTATGAAACAGAGTATACATGTTTTTTTTTTACCAGGTAAGTTGACTGAGAACACATTCTCATTTACAGCAACAACCTGGGGATTAGGTACAGGGGAGAGGAAGGGGATGAATGAGACAATTGTAAGCTGGGGATGATTAGGTGACCATGATGGTATGAGGGACAGCTTGGGAATTTAGCCAGGACACCAGGGTTAACGCCCCTACCCTTAAATAAGTGCCATGGGCTCTTTAATGAACACAGAGTCAGGACACCCGTTTAACATCCCATCCGAAAGACAGCACCCTACACAGGGCAGTGGCATGTTTTTTTTTAGACCTGAGGAAAGCGTGCCTCCTCCTGGCCCTCCAACACCACTTCCAGCAACATCTGGTCTCCCATCTAGTGATTGACCAGGAACAACCCCGCCCAGCTTCAGAAGCAAGCCAGCAGTGGGATGCAGGGTGGTATGCTGCTGTAGTAACATAAATAGAAAATTACTATAATGTAAATCCAATAAACAATATTACATAAACAGTCATGTCAGCAATTTCTATACGCAAGTTACAAAAGGAGAAAATTAACACACCATAATTCCTCTCGAGAATTAACATTAGTTACACCAACTGGTAGGCTAATCACATAATTGTACAAAAATGGTAAGGGAATTGGTGAAGAAACTTACCCCTCTACATACACATTTATTGTATGTACATATAACAATGGCTACAGGAATATTATAAAAGTTAAATAAGTATTTTTTTTCTGACTTACAAAAACAAATATCCCTGCAAATTAAAACGTTAGATCTCCAAGAAAGCCAACGAACTCAGATTTTTTTATATTTTTTATGCTAACGAGTGGTTGCTATGGTGAATAATCCAATAATAATTGGTAGGACACATGAAAGGGGCTTCCGAGTGGCGCAGTGGTCTAAGGCACTGCATTTCAGTGCTAGAGGCGTCACTACACCAGCCATGATTGGGAGTCCCATAGGGTGGCGCACAATTGGCCCAGCGTCGTTAGAGTTTGGCCGGGGTAGGCCGTCATTGTAAATAAGAACTTGTTCTTAACTGACTTGCCTAGTTAAATAAAATAAAAAGGATCTCTAAATGAAAAATACTGTTGGATTGATAAAATGGCCTTGAAGATCTAATTAAATTTAGAGGATTCTAAATTAATATCTTAATATTATACATTGAGTGAATTCTAGAATCTTCCCAACTCAGTGCCTTGTTGGGCTCCTATTTATAGTTGTCTTAAATATGCTAATAGAGGTTCATATTTAATGAGTTAAACTTGTAGTTTTCCTCCATTTAACAAATTGTCAAGTTGTATTTATCTCAGAAGTATGTATATGGGGAGAATTGTCATATTATATCCATGATAGAACTAATTGGCTTGATCAGAATCAAATGCGATTAACTGAGTGAATATCTCTACCCCCTATTCCTGGGTACAATTTTCTATTTCCATACGATTAAGGGCAGATAAAGCAGCATAGCATTTTACCAATTTGTGTGGGTCCTCAAGTCATTTTTCAGAATAGATTTGTCCTGCTTTTAAGAATAATTATTAACTACTGCTACCATAGCAGTAGTTTATGGGGATCTAATAAAATACTATCTTAGCTTACCATCATGCAGACAATGTCATATGATTCTTATATGCATAGTTTTTATGATCTGTAATATTTGATTGGATAATGAGGTGCTTTCTAAGGTGTCTGCATTTGTCTGTTTTCCCATCCCAGCTGTGTTCTTTGAGAAGGCTGAGTATGAGATGTGCAGGGAGCTGTGTGACAAGGCCATCGAGGTGGGCAGAGAGAACCGGGAGGACTACAGACACATTGCCAAGTGAGTTCCTCGTTCCTCAATTCACTGAAAATAATTACGCGTGAGTCACCCTCTAGGGTATAAACTGCTGGGAGTCTGAAGGGGACTGTTGCACACGGTGTATGAGGAGAGATTAGGTCTCCTGAATAAGCAGCCAATTAAATCCTTGTATTCACCATTGGCAGGTCACATTTCGGTAATGGTGGGCTCTGCTACAAACCGGCGAAATGGAAGGTCAGAGCTTGAGTCATCTGTGCTTAATGTCTCTATCCCTATCCTCCTCTCTCAGGGCCTTGGCTAGGGTTGGCAACTCATACTTCAAGCAGGAGAAATACAAGGAAGCAGTCCAGTTTTACAACAAGAGTCTGACAGAGCATCGCACCCCTGATGTCCTTAAGAAGTGCCAGCAGGTACAGAGAGTGTTGACCCTATTGAATGAGGACTGTCAGGGTAGATTATGCTGGGTTCGATAACGACTCTTTAACCAGTCTGTTAATCACCGTCCTGTCACTCTCACCATCCCTTCTATGTCTGCAGGCGGAGAAGGTATTGAAGGAGCAGGAGAAGCTGGCCTACATCAACCCAGATCAGGCCTTGGAAGAGAAGAACAAGGGCAATGAGTCCTTCCAGAAAGGTGTGTGTCTGTGAAATGGAGGATCTACAGCGGTTGAAAGTATTAATTATGTGTCATGCCTGTGTGTACTCTTAGTGGTAAGATTTCTCTAGTTGTCTTCATACCATTTTAGATTCTGGTAGTGTTAGGATATCTGACATGCTGTGTTTATTCTCTGTTCTACAGGAGACTATCCTTCAGCCATGAGACATTACTCTGAGGCCATCAAGAGGAACCCCAATGACGCCAAGCTCTTCAGCAACAGAGCTGCCTGCTACACAAAGCTGCTGGAGTTCCAGCTTGCCCTAAAGGTACAGCACACCTGACTATTGTGGTGCCATGCATGTATATGAGTTTTATCCTCATTACTAACTAATAAAGTGGATATCAAGTGTTTATCAGTCAAAGGACTAGGACTGATATTTTTTTCTCTCTTTTTAGGATTGTGAGGACTGTATCAAACTTGATCCTACCTTCAGTACGTATTGAACTTTAAAACCTTTTTACTTTAAAATGAAATGGTCAGTCCACCATTTAATTGATTTAGTACATACAGGCCTCCTAGCTTTTCTAATAGCAGCCATGTTTGTTTTGCTCTTACTTGATTTTGGGTAACCAGAAAACTGAAGATAAATTGCATCTTGAAAACTTGACTGCTGATGTGCAATTGTTTGAACTGTATCAAACCTAGGCCCTTTAAAAGCATAGACTTCATCTAACTTCTCTTCACAGTAAAAGGGTACACGCGCAAGGCAGCTGCTTTGGAGGCCATGAAAGATTTCTCTAAAGCGATGGTTGCCTACGAGAAGGCTCTGGAGCTGGACTCTACTTCCAAGGTACAGTATGACAGATTTACATTGGTGCACTAGCAGGATCTCCTTTACCAACCAACTCTAAAAGAAACTGAATGTTAAGTTTATTTTGTATGCGGTTTCTATTAAACATTAAGCCATGGCTTATGGTCCTTCTACCTTGTTTTGTTGGTGTCACTGAGCGGACTGAGGCTAACAGTTAAACCATCTCTGTTCCGAGTGCAGGAGGCCACGGAGGGCATCCAGCGCTGCATGATGAGCCAGCACGTGAGGAATGACGACAGTCCAGAGGACGTGAAGAGGAGGGCCATGGCTGACCCGGAGGTGCAGCAGATCATGAGTGACCCAGCCATGCGCATGATCCTAGAGCAGATGCAGAAGGACCCACAGGCACTCAGCGAGTAAGCAGGCCAGCTCCGCAGCTACACATTTTACACACTCACTGTCTACATAGTATACAACGCATGTACCATAATCACACACTGTAATTGGCCAAATGAGCTTGAAATTGAGTTAATTTGTTA